>NC_056738.1:221087227-221387227 GCF_019279795.1 Protopterus annectens
GATGTACTGAACATATGCACCTCTTACTGCATGACATATGTACAAAGGTTGACAGAGTTATGGCTGGAGGCACAAACACAGGGCCAACATTTACATGTTGCTGTGATAAACTCATACTTTTTTGGTGTAACAGGGTTTGTTGTGACATATGTCTTCTGAGGGATGTGAAGTCAGTAACTCACATGGATGTCACCATGTACTGACTGCAATCCACAGAGTATGCTAATGCATTTCTAAAGATAGGAAATGTGTGAGTAATACAATACATGTAAGACTCCAAACACTGGCCAGTTGGCCGTTAGCCCTACAAGTGAGAGTTTCCTCAACCACATAACACTTACATGACAGATATAAAATCATGTAGAACAGCTGTATCCACACAAACCCTGTTAAACCAACATTACTTCAAATATAGAAGAGCAATACTTATATTCTGTCCCCATGTCTGGAACATCCCCCTCCTGTTTATTGGCATGTCTCCACAGTGTATGTTGTAAGAGGTATATCCATCTACCCTCTGTGATAATGTTGTCAAACACCCACATGAAGTCCTGCTCACAGTGAAGGAAAAGGGCCAACAACCTCATGAAGTTCTTAGTTATAGGAGTGTGTTTCCATGCAATTGGCTATAGGAATGATACCACAGCTGTTCCACATGCAATTAGATAGTGGGGGACTGCAATTCATGCACAGGCCATCAGCTGATCATGAGCATCACTTACAAAACTCAAGCTGCTGCCTAAGCAAAGCAGGTGTACTTTTCCACATCCACCAGAGAGGGAGTGAGAGAGACGGACAGAGACAAAGTATGATAGGAAGGGAGTAGGAGAGTAAGAGCCAAGCATTTTGTGTATGATCCATGGGTGGAGAGTGGTATCTGGGCATTATGATGTTTGCCTATACTGTGTACCAATCCATACTGTCACATGGTAATTGCACATATCTGTACACATTTATGGCTGAGGATTGTCGACAACAATCTCTACAATGTTTTGAAAATGGCCTTGTAATCTTGACAATGGGACATGTAGCTCCTCAATATAATGAAGAGGCAAAACCCACACTGCAATGGACCCTGTCATTACACAATCACCCCAACACCCACAGAGGAAAATGATAATACACACACGCACACACTTACCAGTACTGAGTTTCAAATCCCTACCTGACTATGTATTGCAATTACATCATTATACAGTTATTGCACGTGCCAAGGAGCTTACATGTTGGAGAGCTGTCCAAAGGTATCTTTGACGATGAGTGACATCAGCAACAGTGACAAAGGAGGGATAAGGGAAGTTTAGTACATGTGACTGTCCAAAAAGCAGGTGTCAAGGAAGATACAACCACACACATTATCATAGTTAACAGGGTCATGATTAGAACTCTTACCTAACTAGTTTGCTATACTATAGTATTGCACAGTTATCAAATGCGCCACAGAGCTTATCAGGCTGATATATGGCCAAAGGGTTATTTCAAGGTGACTGACATCAGCAGATGTGCTACAGTTGGGCAATGGGAGTTGTAGTTAATGTGAATGGCTTCAAAATCATTAATCTCCACACACACACACACACACACACACACACACACACACACACACACACACACACACACACACACGCACACACGCACACACACACACACACACAAGCAGACATACACACACACACACACACGCACACACACACACACACTTGCCAGTACTGACATGCATGGGTTCATTGCTTCACAGGTGTGTAGTAGTTGACTGTGCCAGAAGTCTGTGCAAGGCTAGGCAAAGGGAATACCTTGGCATTAAGCCACATGACAATGGTCTCCAGTGTGGCTTGGGGTGTAGTTCCTAGATTGGCCCACACAGGTGGGTATTGTATTCAACTTTCACTCATCTGGGTTACTATTGTGGGTGGCCAGTTCTGTGCAATGCTTGCCATGTATGTGATCTATATTCCATAACATGGACAGTGACTGGGTTGTGCACATACCCCACATGCATGTTCTGTGACGTGTGGAAGTGTACTTGGGGTCTCTGGGGCATGTTGTGTGGACAGATTGTTATCATCTGATGTGGCATTTCTGACCTCATGTGGTGAGACCTGGCTATGGAACTGAGGTCATGGCTGCACCTACATTGACAGCATGATACAGGTATTCCGTGGAGTTAGTGGCATCTGTCCATACAGGACATGTGTATAATGTATGGTATTCCCTTTGTGGGTTACATTTTCAGACTGTACAGTTGTTGCAGGCGTCCAGTGAGGAACATAGCAAAGGACCACGGTAAACATTTGTTTGCCTAATGTAGGGATGGAACACGGTGCCATGTCCTCTGACTTGATGGATAACACACACTTAGTCAGGAGATGTTACACATTACAGTACATTCTGATGTCAGTGGCAGTGTTGTGCTCAACAGGCATGTAGTCCACTGCAATCACACAGTGTTTACTATCTGTGGGCAATATACAGGGAACTACAAATATAGTGGTTGTTGCCTAGCCAAGTATGTTTGTGTATGAGACATGGGTGTTCTCTGAGTAATACAAGGGTTGTCTATATTTTTCACCACTCCATAATTTCACATGTATGGCTATGGATTGTTTACACCAGCCTATCTGCTGTTTGACATCTGTTGTCCTTGTAAGGTGGACATTGCTTCAGGTAGTAGGCCCTCTATATAATAATTTAGCAAAACCCACCCCACAATGCATCCTGTTATTACACATTCATGGCAACTTCCACCCAGAACACTGATGACAGACACACACTCACACTTACCAGTACTGAGATTCAAACCTCTACATGGATTGCTACTACAGTGTGCAGCATTTATAGCACTCGCCATGGAGCTTATTGGATGGATGTTGTCCCAAGGTACTTCTAAGGTGAGGAACATCACCAGCCCTTGTAAATACTGGCATTGGGTGATGTAGTGGGTGAGAGATCCCAAAAATAATTTTACCCTAATTACACATTTACATTTGCCAGGGTTGAGGTTCAAACCTCTATCTAACAACCTTTACAGACAATTCTTTTACACATTTAGCACATGCATCTCTGACCTGACATTGTTTAGCCTTCGCAACAGATACTTGTATGGTGGATGATATCTGCAGGACTGCTAAAGTCAGGCTCTGAGATGTGTACTGGCTATAACTGAGGACAAAATCTTTGAGGTACACACATACATATGTACACACACAAACACTTGCCACAGATGAGATTCAAACCCGTAGCTGTGTAGTTACTCTTATTACATTGTTCCACATTTATGGCATGCACCAGGGAGCTTAAAGGGCTAGTGCTTCTCCAAAGGTGTATTTCAAGGTAGATGACATCAGTAGGCTTGCTATAGTAGGGCAATGGGAGGTGTAGTGACTGTGATTGGTCTCAAAAGCATTAATCTGTACACTCACACACACACACACACACACACACACACACACACACACACACACACACACACACACACAGACACACACAGAGTTTCACACTTGCCATGTCTGAGATTAGAACTCCTACCTGATTAGTACAGCACACTATAGCATTACACAGTTATTGCCTATGCCATACTGCTTACAGGGCTGAATTTTGTCCAATGAAGTATTTCATGGTGACTGACATCATCAGGCTTGCTAGAGTAAGGGAAGGGGACATATAGTGACTGTGAATGGCCTCAAAAGCATTACTCTGTACACACCCACACACAAAACACACACACACACACACACACACACACACACACACACACACACACACACACACACACACACACACACACACACACACACACACACAGCATTTCACAGATGCCATACCTGGGATTAGAACTCCTACCCAACTAGTACATCACACTACAGCATTACACAGTTATTGCATGTGCCACAGAGCTAACAGGGCTGTATTCTATCCAAGGAGGTATTTTAAGGTGCCTGACATCAGCAGGCTTGCTAAAGTAGAGCAATGGGAGGAGTAGTGTCTGTGAATGGCTACAAAATCATTGATCCCTACACACACACACACACACAGTTTCACAGTTGCCATGTCTGGGATTAGAACTCCTACCTAACTAGTATGTTACACTATAGCATTATGCAGTTATTGCACATGCCATAGACTTATAGAGATGATGCTTCTCCAAAGGGGTATTTCAAGGTGACTGACATCAGCAAGCTAGCTAAACTAGGGCAATGGGGAGTACAGTGTGTGTGAATGGGCCATAAACCATTCCTCTGGAAATACACACACAACTCTACATTTAACAGGACTGTGTATATGACTGCTAGATGAATAATGACTTGTACTGTCATGTTACACAGATATCACAAGCACCACAGACACAATAGTGCTGAGGGCTACCAGAAGCAAATGTCTACAGTGATAGACATTGGCACATCATGTGATATTGGCCAATTGGATGTGTGGTGGGTAAGACAGGCCTCATTATGGGAAGCTCTTTGTCACTGTCTGTCTGTCTCTCTCTCTCTTCCCCACATCTCTGTTTGTGTATGTTTGACCTATTATAGTGTGTTGTGCTTAGATATATGTGTGTATTCCTATCCGATGTGTGTGTAAAGCATGACTGGTGTGCAATATGGTGTGTGTGCACAGAAATCTGAGACTGACAGATATGTATAGTCCACTGTTGTTCCCAGACATGGGCTTCATTTACATGTGGGAGCATGCCCAGTATGACCTTCTGTAGTGAATGTATGAATCCATTCCAGGTAGGTTGTACTCCAGTGCAGGCATTTGTGTTCTACACCTACAGCTACAGCTAGCACCCTGTTTCTGCAGGATATCTATAGATAGGTTGACAATATGGAATCACCATAAGCAAAGGATAGTGGGATACTGTAACTAATCATGTCTGTGCTGCTTGTGCTACATGGTTTTGGTGTTAGCAGTGATATTCAAACATATGTACTGTTTTACACTGTGATGTATTATGTCATCAACTACTGACAGATGTACTTATTTGCTCACAGTAATTTCCTGGGGAATACAAGATGAATGAAGTTGTGTCCAGTATTGTGGTCTACAGCCTACATATTCTTGCACACTCATGCCATTCTGGAGGGGGAGCTGCAGAAACTTGTTGATGGGTCTGAGTAAATGGTCCACTACCTTGGTACTGGGGTTGCTAAGGATCCCCTGCTTGTACATCTATCAACATGACAGAATGGCCATATCCTGCTGTGGCCATACCTCACAGCTGTACAGATTCACACAGGTTACCCAGAGGCAGGACTCATATATCTGGTCAGTTCTCCTTCACATTCTGGTTTATGAGCAAGTTTGTAGCCACCCATTCCTGGTTTTGCAGGCAGGGATAGTATGGGCAAACATCAGAGTTTCAGACGTCACACACTCTATGGTGTCTATGCTTCTACCCCCCCCCGTTATTCAATCCTCTTCCGAACATTATGCAAGCAATATTTGATAAATATCCCTATAGTTATCACTTCATCCCAGCGGTATCTAGGGGTGGGTACACAGTTCGTGCAGGAGGACACGGTGGACATGCTACTGGGATTTGTTGACATGGCCTTGCATTTGTGTTCTGTGGACTGTGTTATTTCATTATTTGGGACTCCATGAGATAACATACATTGGCAGTATGGGTGAGGGACAGGCATATGACAGAGGACTGTAGGGCATTTGGTAGTGATGCAGGCCATCTGTAGCAGGCCAGTGCATTCTCTTACTCCTACAGTCTCAGGCTGCAAGCCACTGGATTCTCCTGGGGTGACAGGGTTGGTGTTCAAGGTGGTAATGCCAATAGTTTCTGTCCTTATTAATCCATTAGTGTGGATGTTGGCAGGGTGCTGCTTACAGCTAGTGACACTCCTGCATGGTACACCTCATCAGCATGCTGCATTCTGTGGGTATTCCCATACAGAAGTGGGGGTCATACTGTACTTATTCCCAACAGTAGGGATATGACCTGTGATGAAGCTGTGGCTGATGGTGGGGTGAGCTGAGTGCATATGTGGTATGGAAGCTTCTTGCAGCTGACTCACAGATATATGTGGGGCATTCCTCTTATGCTGGCTTGTGCAGGGACATCAGGAGTTTCTCAGTACTTCATAACTGTGCCTTTTGTGGTCTGCCAGTGTTTGTCCAGACTACATCAGTATTCCATACTACACAGACAACTAATGTGCTGCTAACCTGTATGTACAATTCCAAAGGTGTGTCCATTTGACAGTTACATTTTATATACTCTGACTAGGGTACTTCCACCTGTGTACTGTGTGTATGTCTGGGCCCACATTCATCCCAGGTCCATTTTTCAGATGGTGACAGATATTACATCTGAATAATAAGTATGGATTGCTGCTGGATTAGGTCTTGCTGGGATGCATTGTGTTTGGCACTACAGTTGTCGGAACGTGGGCCTATCATCAACAGTACTGGTCATAGGCCACTGGGACACAACCCTCAATGCATACATGCTGATCCTTCCACACAATATACAACACACAACAACCTAACACACAGAGCCCTGCATATTGTACACTTGCAACAATCTATCCTGCTAATTTGGACAGCTCAGGTAATCTTTGCTCCACTGTTATTATACCCACATGTACATGTTACTACATTTTTATGTAGGATTATGTGGGGGGGCACATCTGGCAACTGTAAACATTTCCTATGACTGTACTGGTATTTCAGGTACTCTGTTGGCTTCCATTTCATTCTGTACTCTGACCTATCATGCAGACTAGATGCATATCAGTGCAGTACAGATCTTAGGTTTTAGTGACCTACATTTCAGTTTCAGTCTTCTTACCCTTCAGAACTAACATCCAACTGCCTGACCTGTTATAGTCTATCTGTCTAGGTCTAGATGGGGCTGTTTTCTGTTGCCATAAATCGGAGACCTTAGCACAGCCTTTGTGGTTATCTACACCTGTCCTGCTGGCAGAGACTGTAGTTGGGTATGTGAGCCTCACTGACATGCATGTGAGTGTTTCCTATAGACACAAATTTGGCGCACCACATGTCCTGCAGTGGGATTTGTTACCTTGTCTAGTACTGCCTGCTATGTTTACACCAGCATTTGTTATGAATTTCATGCTGCCCATATAAGTGTCTACTATCTGCTGCCATCCCATTCAGCCACCCGATTCCCTTGCATGCTCACATCTGTACCATAGATACAAGTAGCAGAACATATTACTCCATTTAGCAATTGATAGGGAGAGTAACTTACCTTGTGGCTGTGCCAGTTTTGAGGACAGTGCTGGAGGGCTGACTATGTCAGATGCCCATAGTTTACTCTCTATATATGGTTAAGTACAGGTAGTGTTATGTTTGGCATCCCTTTCACGGTATGTGCAAGTCAGAGAGAGGTGTCATTCCCTGAGTTCCTACCATGTCAGTGTATGCATTATGCGTTGCCTCTTTGCCAAAGCCTGGTCATACTAAGCATGCCTCCTTCTGCCTACACGGGCAGGCTCAAGTTGTTCCTCCTCCAAGTCAGTCTGTGCCGGTGCTGGCCTTGACAATGGTGGGGGGCTGTGTGGTCCTGCCCCCTGCTGTTCCTGGTGCAGCTGATTCCACAGGATCATATTGTATAGCATGGCACATATAATGAAAATTTGGGTACATGTAGCTGGAGAGCACTGCAAGGCTCCACTGGATATGTCCAGGCATTGGAACCATGGCTTGAGCATCCCAAACACCACTCTATTATGATTCTGGTCTGTATGTGTACCTCATTATGGAGTTCTTGTTCGGGTGTGTGTGCATTTCTGATGGGTGCCATCAGCCATGGCTTCAGTGCGTAACCAGCATCCCCCACTAGGTGACCATATGGGATGTCCCCACTGGCAAATCTCTGGTACAGCTGCATCATATGCCAGATGTGGGAGTCATGATACCTTCCAGGGCTGCCAGCACACACATTCATTATAATACCCTTGGCATCGCACACAACCTGGCAGTTGATGGAGGGGAAGCCTTGCAGTTTATGTAGACCCTACCCCACTTGCCGGGTGGTGCTTTGATGTGTATGTGCATGCAGTCTATATCACCCACTACCTCAGGGTATTCTGCTACTTGGTGGAAGAGATGCATATTGCTGGTCAACACCTTATGGGTGTTGTGGAAATATATATGCTCACCGGCATGTGCAGACATGGCATCCAGAAGCTGGTGGAGTACCCTGGATGCTGATGCCTGTGAGATCCCCATGATATCCCCAGTTGGCCTTTGGAAGGTACCTGTGGCTAGTATTCTTAAGCCTACACATACCTTGGTATCCACTGGGATTTGTTCCTCTCTTTTGGTTCTATGTGTAAGGCATGGCCGGCACAGCTCAACAGTTTGCTGTAGGAGGTCCCTGTCCATCTTATAGTGCTCCACTATCTCCAGCTCATGTAGCCCCTGGTAGGTTACCCTGGGTCTGTACACTCTTCTCCTTCTCATCACTGTTGGTTGGTCACCAGCATTCTCATCCTCACCACCCTCAGCCTCTTCCACATATTGAATTATGAGAGCAAAGGCAGCCCCTGTAATTTTGTTGGTTTTGTTAGGTAAAATTTCCCTGTTTGTGGTGTAGAGTTTGTGGGAAAAACCAGAGTGAAAGGTGTTTGCATAGTTTATAGTAGTGTGCTGGGCTGAGCTGTTGCCTATGTAATTGGCTGCTTCTGGTACATTTCACCTACCAGCTATGCTAGTTCTCCTTGATTACCTTCCTACTGCTGTTTTCCCTTCTCGTTGCCTTCCTGTTTAAGCCCTGAGGTGCACTGCACAAACTCAGTGCTCAGATATGAATGGAGCTGCTATTTCCTTGTTTTCTTTGTTTGTTTAAAACCCAGTGCACAGCATGCACACCCATTTAGACAGTGTAAATACTGCTAGGCAGCTTTAGACACACACCCTTCCTTAGCTGTGCTTAGCTAAGGGCAAACACGGGCCACTGTGCTCCAATAAGCTTACACCAGTCATGACACTCCCCCTCATGAGGTCATCTAGCTCTTAAGCTTAGACCATGGTGTTATTGCACCTACATGGTTGGGTGCAAGCTAGCACTGAGGGGAAATCTGTGATTCAGTATCATTCCCCTCATTTGCATAGAACTGACTGTTAATGCATGGTTACAAAACCGACACTCAACCTTCCCCCTTAGCAACCGCTAGTCCATTATCTGCAAAATGATGATTTGGGTTTAAAAGCTTATTTCCAGCTTTTTTTCTTATTTTCGAGCCGATCCAGTTTGTGGACCGCTGCCCTACGCTTAAATGACCAAAATAGGCCAAAAAAAAAGAAAAAGTTATTTTTTATAATTTTGAAACTAGTTTTCATGCCTATGGCCATATATTTGGCCATTGGCATGCCTAACCCTTATAATACATGCTTTTTAATGAGCTGTCATGCCTTTTATTGTAGTTTGCAGAAATGTATTCAGCTACAGGCTGAATACATTTCTGCAGTCTACACCATTCCTGCACAGAAGCCTGCCTGCTTCCTGGATCACTAATTCACCTCATTTGCATGGTTTTATGTAATTAGCATACAGGGGCTGTATCTGTGCAGGAATAGTGCAGGAGCACTCGTGCACTTCCCAGGAGATCATTCCTGGATCGCACATCAGACATATTGCCTGCAGCAGCACTTGCACTATTTCTGTGCACCGTGCAGAGCTTGCTGAATCCTGGGGACTATCTTTAACTGCTCATTGTCACCTCACAGTAAGACATTTTCCTGTTCGATTCTCAGCTAGAGCATCTTCTGTGTGGAGACATGCCTGAATGGGTGTATTTTTGTTGAAGGTTGTGCGTCAGGGCTGGCAACTCAGGCATGTAAAAAATCTACTGCCAATAATTAGTGGACCGGAGTTCCGCTGTGGCGAGCCCTAAAAGCCAAAAGACACAACATAACTAAGCTTAAGGAATTTAAATATTGGATGATTTCAGAACTGAATTTGATTTGGAAATTAATAACATAACAGACATAGATATTGTTATGATGTGAGATTCATTAAAAGCATATGTTTTGGGGAACATTTTAACTTGGCATAAAAATAAAATTAAAGAATGGGACTCAGAACTTTAAAACATTCAAAAATGACTTCTTACAGTCAAATCTAAGGATATCAAAATAATAAATCCAATATGCAAGAAATAGAAAATGTAAATAAAAATATTTTGATATTTTTAACACATAAAACTAACTAAATGCAATAATATTTTAGAGATTAGGAATGAAAGTAAGAAACAAAGAAACAAACAAAAAAAATGCCACAGACATTGCAGAAATTCTTGATGCTCCCAGATTTTATTACACTTCTCTAAACATCAATTCATATAATTACACATCAACCTTGACTTTTAATTTTGACAATGTTAATATTAAGAAAATACCAGACAGTTTAAAAAACAATCTAAACAAAATCATCACTTACAAAGAATTCATAGACAAAATTAAAAAAAATAAATAAATCCAATAAAGTCCCAGGTTTAGATGGGACAATATCAAAACTATATAAACTCTTTCCTTAACATATCTTATCCTTCTTTCACAAAAACCTTATTGAAATTCAGTCTAATGAAAAAATTATTCCTTCATGGATGTGATATCTAATAACTTCAATATAAAAAGATAAAAATTCACAAATTTGTTCTTATAAGTCACTTTTAAATAATGCTAATAACATTGTCATGTCTATCATTACTGGCAGAATGAAAAAACCCATAACTCAAGTAATTAATTTGGATCAAACAGGTTTTATACACCAACGACAAATCCATGATACTATTAGATATATATTAACTCTTACAGATTATCTGAATATGAAGAATAAAAAAGTCTATTAGTTAGTCTTGATATTGAAGAAAAAAGCTTTTCATTCTCTAAATTAGGATTACGTGTTGAAAATGCTAGAATTATTTGATTTCCCCATAAATTTTATCTCACTTTTAAAGAATATTTTTAAAAATAATTTAGTGTATATAAAAATTGTTCCTTTTATTTCTGAATATATTTCCTTAACTAAAGGCACCAAACAAGGTTATCCTCTTTCTCCAATCTTATTTGCTTTAGCAATTGAAGTTCTTGCTAATCTAATTTGGAAAATTCAACACATTAAAGGTATAGAAATATCGAATACTTATTCCTCTAAAATTATGCTATTTGCTGATGATATCCTATTAACTATCTCTAATTCACAAACTACTTTTTTTGAACTTAATACCCATATAATACAAACTTTCAATCTATTTCTGGACTTTATTTTAATCAAACTAAATCTAGATTTATAATATTAAATAATGATAAGAAATGTTCTACTTTTTTAATCCTATTATTGGCACTCACATTGCCTCATTAGAATATTTAGGTATCAAATTACTATTGTCCATTGATGATAAGAAACGTTAACTATGATAATATATATATATATATATATATATATATATATATATATATATATATATATATATATATATATATTATTTCTAAATAAAACAAACTAAATGTTTCATTTGAGGATATACTTCAATTAACAAAAATGATTCTTTTTCCCAAAATATTATCTATTTCAAGCCTTATCTCTTTGTCAAAATAAACAACACATTAGGGAAATAAATAATCTCTTCTTTAACTTTTCTTTGGTTCCCTGACAAGCCTAGAATAGCTCTCTCCCATCACTTAAGGGGTCTATAACACTTCATTGAAGTTTACTTACCTAGAATGACTATTCATTAAACAGACACCATCAAATTGCCCTTTGAATGTTCACATCACTGAATGTTTTTCCCAGGGAAGGAACTCACCTGGCCAACATAAAGAAATTTGCCCTTTTCCCCACTGTAGTGTAATCTCCAAGATGGTATATGTAAGTAGGGGGTTGTGGGGAGGGTTGATGTACTGTGGTGTGTGTATAGGTGAGAATGCTGGCTAAGTGTTTTCTTACTGTGAAAAAAACGTTCGGCGATGTGAATGTTAAATGAAGGACTGTTCGATGATGTTAGTTCAATGAATAACCATTCTAGATAAGTAAACTTCAAAGAAGTGATATAGACTCCATGTGAGACCCTGGAATCTAGGGAAAATTAATGTTGTAGATATAGATACTTACATAAAAGTTTCACTATATAAAATTATATTAAATTGGTTTGTCCTTGACTATAATTCAAATTGGAAATCTGTATACCTAAATATCCTTCATAACAAGATAATATTTTATGTAAACATATTCCAACTAATTCAAATAATTTATTTTGGCATTATCTTCATAATTTGGTACAATATAAAGTATTCTATCCTTCAAATTCACAATACTTAAATTGTATACTAAAAACTTTTAAAAATATCAGTTTATCTAATATTCACATGAAAATATGGTTTGAATCTTTAATTTCTTTCAGCGTTACAAATTTTCTTTCAGTCAAATCAATAATCATAAACTGGAATTTTGGGAGACCAAGGGTTTTTTCTGCTGCTATCACTGTATTAGTTATTTAAAACCCAAAGATATTCAGCAACTTATTACAAAATATAAATTAAAATCTCAAGTTTGGTTATTATATAATCTGAAATCTCATGCAAACAAACTGTGTATATCCATCTCCAATTCACATTTTAAAGATGAACCTTAACTTTTATATTTAATATGTGAAGCTATTGAGATGGTGCAGTGGTGCAGCAATAGTGTTGTCGCCTTACAGTAAGAAGTTCTCCAGTTCAATTCTTGGCTTGGGTGCTTTCTGTGTGGAGTCTGCATTCATGTGGGTTTCCTCTGAGTGCTCCAGTTTTCTCCCACATTATAAAAGACATGCAACTGGAGCTTTTCTCTCTGGGCCTCTGTTGAAAATTGGCTTTGTTCCAAGTTGGACTTTCCCAGTTAACAAATGTTAAATAAATAAATAAACTACATATAATACACAAAGCTTGATAATTTAGTTTCAAAACTTTATAAAATATTTTTGAATATAAAGTAAATTTAAACCAAAAATTCTAGAATCATATTACTTTATGTCATGCATCTCAACTTACCTCACATAATAAATCTCAGTTGTTATCATCTGTTAGTTCCACTCCTTAGTCTCAATACTGGCATATTTTTACTTGGAAATTTCTGCATTGAGCTTTTTTAACTCCAAATAGAATTGCCAAAATGAATGGAAATAGAACTATTTTGTATTGGAGGTCTTTACAAGCATGCAAAGCAGATTGTATTCATATAGTCCATAAATGTTTCCTCCTTGAGTTTATTCTGTATTAAGATAGAAACATTTTTACAACCTTTATTCACTGATAAATTTTCTTTCTCATTTCATAGTTGTTAATATTATTTAATGTAAATGATAAAAATGATTAGTTGAATGTTGGCTATACTCTTCTTTGGTCCATCCTTGCTGTAGCAAGGAAATGCATATCAAGAAATGGAAAAATATCTACTTCTCCAACATTTGAAGACTTTTGTCTATTATTAAAGGAAACAGCAATCCGAGAGACTAAAGTCAAAGAACTAAGAATTCATCCTAACCCATTCATCCAAAATCCTTGGATTAAAGTGCTTTATCTTATTCATTCATACCAGAAAAATTCAGATAGTAATACTTGAAATTTCTAATGGAAAAATAGAAAAAATGGAACATAATTTTAATCATTCTGATTTAAGGCCATTGTATATATTGTATATAGTTAATTTTGTTTGTTCCTCATAAGAATTCATTATATCAATTATAATGTAATTATTCTGAATTTGAATATATCTTATTTGTTTATTGGAAAATAAAAAAATGAAAAAGAAAAATAAATCCTCACAACTTTCTTCCTGAAATAACTAAATAGGCAGCTACATTGACAAAAAAGCAATCCACTAAGTTCCAATTACTACTTAGTTTATACCAACATTACAACAATGGCTAAATAAACAAAATCTAATAACCTATATCTATTTACTTAAATTAATGCTGTCTTTGAATATCTCTTGCAATCTCAGTCACTCCCAATCAGCACCAATAATCACACTACTCACATCTTCAAACATTCACCAAAATACTCCAGTATAGCCATACTCCAGTTTCATTCCTCCCACTCCTCCCTGCCCTAGTGGACAGAATGCACAAAACTGAGTCTTCTACCTATTCCCCCCTTAGTATCAACAATAATAAGCCAGCTGCCCATGAAAATAAGTCAAAACCTGTAAGCTAAAATCATAAAGTATCTTAAAATCAACTCACTAACACTTTGGGTTCATGTCCGCAAATCTGGCAATCAAGTAATCTACAAATTATGCTTAAAATAAACCTCTGCCTCTCTAACTTTATAAATAACTGCTTCCAGACATTCAAAGATGATAGATTGGAGACTAAAGAAAGAGGAGGTAGGGACAATGATACTGTTACTAAATTAGGACTATTATTGAGCACAGGGCTTTGCACCCCCTCTCAAAGAATTCTGGACTGCAAGACAAATAATAATACAACTCCTGCCCTTTGTGAAACAGGAATGCTTATTGCAGATGGCAGGCCAGCGGAAAGAATTTGTGCTAGATGTATGTAATAGCTTATAGGTTCATAGGTTCATAGGTGAGTACTAGGCCAAAGGCCCTGGAGCCTTTACAAGCCTAGCAAATAAAAGTGCCCTGGCAGCATGCCACCATTAGTTCCCAGTGCCTCTATCAAGTAGACCCACTGGAGTGATCCCCGGGGTGAACTTTTTAATTCCCATCCACTCTTCAAGATTTCTCTTGAAAAGTGCCAGTGAGGTGCTCTGCTTGACATGTATGAGAGTCTATTCCAGAGCATGGGCAGTCTCTGGGTTATGAACCTATCCCTCCAGCATGTTCTGTTGATTGTGGTAATGAAATTGAGGTCCATGGAGTGTGTGATGCAGAGGGCTTGGGATTTCTTTAGGTGTAACATTTCTAACAGTGCTGGGTCAGACATGGCTTTGTAAGTCAAGCAGAGATCACCTCTTAATAGATGATATGAGACAGAGAAAAGCTGGAGTTTTTTGAGTCTGCCCATTTAAAGCATGTGTTTAAGGCCTAGGATCTTCTTCATGAAGTACTTTTGTGGTCTTTCCAGCTGTTGCATGTGTTTAGAGAGGTACATGCCAAATAGAGCATTATACTCGATGACTGGTCTAATGAGGGAAGAGTAGAGAGAGATGATGACCTCTTTCTTCCTGGATGCAAAACCCTTGGTAATGAGATGTGCCACATAGAAGGACTTTATGACCACACTGGCAATGTGGTGGCCGAAGGAGAGGTTGCTGTCAGCCTGTATCCCCAGATCTCCTATAATGCCTTCATTATTTAGTGGGCTACCATCAATGTGGTAATTATTGGGAAATGAGTTTTTCCCAAAGGGAATGACGATGCATTTTTTTGGCATTAAGCTTAAGGCCATGGTTTCAACACCAGTTGTTGGCCTAAGTGAGGCCTTTCTGTAGGATGTCTACATCACTTGGGGAGTTAATAATGGCTCCCAGATTGCAATCGTCCGCGAACCTGGTCAGCCAGAGTCCCTCCATGTTGGCCTGGACTTCTGAGAAGTAGATGCCAAACTCATAATGGTCAGTTTGAAAAAAAACACGATTTTAAAGATATACCATGATGTAAAAAGAATAACTTCACTTGTCATTTAAATACCCAGCAACATTAGAGATTAAACAGAATGGTAAAAAAAAAAACGTTTAAATCTCCACGGAAACTGTTAAACGTTCATCACAAGTTATTTACTGTAATTGATTTACCCAGTTTTCTGTGGCTGGCCCTGACAATATAAAGCATCATCATAAAACTGCAAAGGAGTAATCTGATCAGCCAATCATCAGTCCATACCCCTCCCCCAGTATGCTAAATTCTCTTTCATTTCAAGAAAACATTTTAATTTGCCAGCAGCAGCAGATAAATCTTCTTTGGGCAGCACATGTAGTCTGGACACTCTTGCAAAAATAGACACTAACCCAAACAAACTTTAAAGGTAAGAAGTGATTTAGAAATGATTTTGCATCACAACAGCAAATTTCTATGATGCCGTTCAAGAAGCTGTTATGGGTGGGGTCAATGCACACCTTGATATTGAATTGTCAAATGAAGCCTTGAAGGCATCCAGTGACATGGAAATGAAACATTTTCTTAAACAATCTCAGCTTTTTGTCATGGGGAATTCTTGACATATTGGAGTGAGATGGATTAAAAACATTTTAACTTTATGAAAGAAATCCATAACTTTATGAGGATCTGTGTATAGCTTTTATTTTATGTATAGTTCTCATACATTCACAAGCCACAGAGCCTGGTGATTCGGTGAATTTTTGGACCTATTAAGTGTATGCAGCTTATCCACCAGGCAGCTATGCTCAAACTGCTAGGTGACAGAGTCTGCCTAAATTACAGATTTTATAGCGGGTCAGCTGGATATTATATGTTATTGATTGGTACTGATTTTATGCGTTTTGTTAAAAATTTAACTTTGGATCTAATTGTTTGATCTCAAGCATTAACCACAATGCCTTGCAAACTTTGGTAGGCTATAGAAGGGAGACATATTACTTCTTCAAGAGCTGAAGACAGCAAAAAAAAAACTGTAGAAGCTTAAAATATATTTAGGAAGCTCCATGATGATGAGCCTTATTCCCTCTGCCAAGAGATGTTTGCCAGTTCTATCAACAAAAGACTCAACTGACAAATGAGCAAGTATAAATAAAACCGACAAAGAAGGGAGACAGGGTTTGCTGCTAATGGCCGCACCAATAGGGATGATAGGTAAAATGTATGGCCCAGTATGGACTCTTTGTCCTTGTTTTTCAAATTTCCTGGCAGTGGCCTCAGACTTTAGTAATGAAGATGTTTGGGTCTACATTATATCATCAACTGCTTAGCTTGTCGAATGCCTAAACATCAACAGCTAAGGGTCAAAAACTTACAATCTCGAATGGTCAGTTAAACAAATTCATTCATCGGGAAAGAATTTGCTTGACCATTATCGGGAATTTGCCCTTTCTCCAATTTAGAGTGATCTCGGAGTTGGTACATGTAGTTACGGGGGGTGGGGGTGGGGGGCAAAGCCCCCCACTTTATTACAGCTTGGAAGTTTATGATAGTTTGGCATGGTCAAGCGAATTCTTTCCTGATGATAGACTTTGCTTAACTGGCCATTCGAGATTGTAAGTTTTTGACACTTAGCTGTTGACTTTTCGGCATTCGACAAGCTAAGCGGTCGATGATATAATATAGATCCAGATTTTTGATTAGTGTTAGAAGGGTATTTTAATTTTGTTATTGATCCCTTGGTTGAAGATCAATTCCTGGAGAGAAAAACAATTTAAAAGTCAAGGTATATAATATCCTAATAAATCTGAAGCTTGAACTAACTAAATATATGGAGACTATGGTGTAAGGCTGACCGTGGTTTTACATCTTTAGCTGCTTGTAGTGACAGTGTCAGTACATCTGACTACTTTCTAGTATCCATGAATCTGTTAGGGACAGATCTGAATATTTCTACTGTCTACTGTGATACAATACACTATGAGGGAGATGTTATGCCTAACTCCACACTCAAGTTCCAAAGAGTTTACCACCAAATCCTTGCAGACCCAGAATTAAGAGGTATTGTAATGCATAGAAAATTTACCCAGAGATAGTCCCCTCTATTACTAATAGATAGAGGCAGCTCCTAAATGCTTTATCCCATGCAAGTCAACCTGCAATTTATCTATGGTATGATCTCAATTATTCTCAGTAGGGGTAATATATAATTATTGACCATGGGATGGGAAAGACTAATCTAACACCAGACAGGAGAGGTTAGTTCAAGCACCTTAATGCTGCATAGGCAGACTCAAATAACTTTTCCTAACACTGCAACAGTAATCTTGGTAGAATTTGAGAAGGTGTTTGATTCCATAAAATGGGAGCACATTTGTAAGATAATGGCAGACCATATGGGGGTGGGGGTGCCATATGGGGCTGGGGATGGGGACAAAGCTCTGTACTATGCAGCCTTTTCAAGAATTTGTACTAATACTTATATATTGAGCTATGTTTTCTTGCAGAATGGGGATAGCAGGGTTGCGCTTTATCACTTGTATTAAATGTTTTAGCCATGGAACTCCTAACCAAAGGAAATAGTGATAACCTTAGTCTGCATGAGGGGAATGTAATAGGCAAAGAACTCTAGGTCATGATTTTAGCAAATTATTGTATTATTCTTTCAGAGACCCCAAATAAAAATATATCTGCATTCCTGGAAGTATAACTACATAGGGGTGATTTGCAACCACTGGTTAAATAGTGTGACAGCAGAAATTTAGGACTTCAGTTAGCTAGTACCTATTTGAGGTGGTCAATTTAAACCTTAGAAAGTCATGAGAGATGCTCTATTATATTATATATATTATTATATTAATACATGCATGATGAAGAGTTGGGGTGTCTTGGTGGTGCCATAACTCAGTTGTTTACATTATATTATATATTTAGGCTTATCACTGCCCCTGCAATTTATTATTGATTTTCCAGAGTAAAGAAGCTCATTAAGCAATTTCTTTTGGGTAAAAGGAGAGGCTTAGTCTCTAATTCTATGCTTTTCCTTGTCAATAACCAAGGTGGTGCACAATTACCAGATCTGAGCAAGATGGCAATTGCCTGCAACTTGCAACATTATTTTGGGGGTTTTGCTTCCTTTACCCCCTTATGGCTGGATATAGAAACTGAAGTATCAAGTAGTACCTCAGTTACTGCCTTGGGATGGTACAGAAAAATTACTGCAGAAACATTTGGACTGTTGGTACACACTGCCCATTACAAGTAAAATAGTGTGGAATCATGCAAGATCAGTGGCCAAAAATAACTTTATAATTAAATATAAAGTTATTTTGAGTTGAAGATTCCTCTTTTGCACAACACGAATTTAAAGTAGGTGCAGTCAAATTGTAGTGGGTCAGTTGGTTTGAAGCAGCCATAACCTGGGTTTCCCAACCATACTGTGAGGTATGGGGATGTAAGGTGTTTACATATTTTAATATTTTAAGTAACAGGTATAAACTGCTAAGCAGGGATAGACGGAAATACTTCCAACTCAGGCAAGCAATATATAAATCTTCTCTTCTTACATAATTATTGAAGAATTGAATGTGTTGGTACTCTAAGTTGCCACCCCCTCACATAGCTGTGCCCAAAGAAGATAGTAGTAAACCAGTTTTGTGGTATTACCACTTAAACTTAAATAAAAGCCTGGCACAGCGGTGCAATGGATAGTGTTGTTATATCATGGCAAGAGGTTCTCCAGTTTGATTCTTAGCTACGTACCTTCTGTGTGGAGTCTGCATGTCCTCCCTATGTTCACGTGGGTTTTCCCCAGCTGCTTTGGTTTCCTCTCACACTCCAAATATATGCAATAGGTGGATTGGACACTCTAAATTGGCTGTGTGTGTGTGTGTGTGTGTGTGTGTGTGTGTGTGTGTGTGTGTGTGTGTGTGTGTGTGTGTGTGTGTGTGTGTGCATGTGTGAGTGGCATTGAAGAAGAACTGTGGCACAGCTAGCCACATGGTCATGTGATCCTTGGCTGTAGTTGACTGTAACTGTTAAAGTGACACCCTGACCCCATGTGGAAAATGGAAAAAAAAAGGGGTTGTGAATGGATGGATGAATAACCTAAATACTGAAGATCTGCTCCATGAGCATGTTGTAAGATTTCACAGTTTGAAACCTTCTGCCTGAATGCAACAGCAACTAGCTCTTCTCAGAATTTAGAAAGTGACCCACAGGGCTCCTTACACACCAGCTGAAACTGTTGCATAAGGGATATCAGACAGATTTTAGGAGGTGCAAGGGAGAAAGAGGAAGGGAATCTTGTTACATTGACTATTCTACCATTGAGGCAGATGAGTGAAATAAATTTTGGGCTTGACTATAAGTGGCAACATTTTGGAGATAAGCCTCTGATTTAACAGTTTAGGCTTAGAATATATCTGTCTTCTTAAAGGCTAACTTTTGAAAATTACTGGAATGACCTGAGCAATAAAACTTAACACAGAAGGAGACATCTTATTTAGATCAGTTTTCAGCTATTACTAGGCTGCATATTGCATCTGAATAGAAAGATCGCAGCCAATTAAAAATCTGGAGATATTATTCCTTTATAAGAAAAGTATACTAATTTTCAAGGGGAAAATCATTATCAAAGTTATAAGAACATACTTAAGAAAATAACTCATGCCTCATGGGTCAGAATTTGTAGTCTCATGTCCAGAATATTCTTATTTATAAAGAGATGTTTAAGCAGTGATGGCAGACTATTACTTCTCATGTACAATTAGGATGTGTTCTATGCGTGGAAGAGGAATTATGTGATTTAAGATCTTACACCTAGCATTATTATTCTAATAAAAATATCTCTGTCATAGTTTCTATAATTTGCTATTGGTAATCTTTGTAGGGGTTAAGTATAGGTGTTTGCACCAACTTTTTCCATTTAATGGTAAAGCTGTTTGCGTTGATACCACATGCATTTGCATTTTTAATGATTGACATTGTTCTTCCTATCATAGTTTCTTGCTTGAAGTAAAAAAAAATGTCTTGGTTTTCCTATATCTTATTGCTGGCATCAACACTTTGTTTATAATAGTATTATACTTTTAAAGTGTATCATTTATTTAGATACTGTTAATTGTCCTTGAATTACTTTAATTTTACTGTAATCAGACAGTCAATGAAAAGGGCCTCAGTAGTCTATCTAACCTACTTGTTAAATAAATAAAATTAAATAAATAAATCTGACACTTAACCATCACCACTTTTTAAAGACCACATATTCACTGTCACTTCTAACTTAACATTTTGTTTCCTAACAAAAATAGACTGTTTTTCTTAACTGACAAAGGCAGTACTACTTTACAACACTACCAAATAAAATGGTTCATTTATCCTGCCAATTTGGGCAACAAAACCTCTCTCCATTATGACCACCACCAGCCCTGTCAGGCCCTGATGGATGACAAAATCTCCACCTCCACTACAACTGGTCCCAAAGGACACCACTGCACCAGCAGCCGGGCAGAACTACCTGAAGCAGGAGGAGCAGGTGGGGAAGAAGTTGTGGAGGCTATTTTGGTTTCAGCAGCAATGTATTAAAATCTCTATCTCTCTCTTTTTCTCTCTCTCTCTGTATATATGTATATATATATATATATATATATATATATATATATACATATGAAAAATGAGAGATCAAGAGACAATGGGGGAGACAAAAAAGAGAGAATAATATCAATGGCATTTCAATTTTTTATTTCAATGCATAAACAATATAAGAAATAAAGATGTACCCATTTGCCATGTCCAGATATGGGAAGGTATTAATCTATCTAAAATCAATCCATCGCAATGGTATGATATGACAGATAGAATCATATATTTGACAATACCATATCAGATATATGCTTTCAAAGTCAATACCTGCATTTGCAAATATTCAATTGTTAATGTCACTCAGTATTACAGTTAATATCTTATAAATACTATCCTGTAAAAAAATGCAATATCTGTTGCCAGGTATTGACATACGCACACAATTAAGCTGATGTACTCTGCCTAATTCAATGTCCAAGATCTCTTGGAACAGGCTTGTAGGGTTGATATAAAAGATAAGGTATGCCTGCTCAAAATGATATATAGTGATGACCTGAAAATACTTCTCTGACTTGCATTAAAACCTGATCAAAATAAATCAAACAACAACCCTTTCTTTTTTATATCAGATATCCGAAAAATCACATGACTAATTAACATCCAAATCACCCTTGCTCCTCTTTACTTGCACCTGTTACAATTCTTATTCCTTTTAGAAACACTTATAATTGATTGCCCCATTAAGACCAGGAGCAACATGTACATTTAACAAAATCTGCTATCTCATCTCTTAAAATCCAATTCCACATCCTGATTGCCATTAAATTCTACAGGTGCGTGGTCAGTCACAGAAAAACAAATAAATAAAAATAGCCCTTTCCATTTTTATATCAGATAACAGAAATCACATAACTAATTAACATCCAAACCCCCTGGTTCACTTTAATTACATCTGTTACAATGCCTATTCCTTTTTTAAAAACATTTATAACTGATTACTCCATTTTGACCAGGAGCAAGATGAACATTCAACACAATCTGCCATCTCATCTCATAAAAATCCAATTCATCATCCCATTGCCATTAAATTCTACAAGTACATGGTCAGCCACAGGAAAAACAAGCTAGAAAAAATAAAAATCTGTATTGTTATTTTTTATAATGTTTTTATAACATTTTCATAAAAAATAATCACTATAAAATTTGTAACCAGAAATGTATACACATATTTAAAAGTACAAAAAAACCTAATCTTACAAATACAGAAACAGAGAGCATAACTACTTACAACAGTGTATATCAACCTTCTACTCATTCCTGTTGTTGCATGTCTGTTCAATTCCAGAGTGTTTTTTTTTGTTCCTGTCAAGCAATTCTTTAAATTTTGTACATACATTGAGACAAGAGGTAATTATGTTCATTGTCACTCTGATTGTAATAATTTCTAGATGAGTTACTTTGGCTGCTAAACTTATAAATTATTTAAATGAGGGAATAAATTCACTTTTCAAGTTTCGTGTGATCACTTTTCTGGAGATGATCAATACAGTCCACAATATGTTATATTTTGTTCTTTTTACAGAAGTGGGAATAGGGGTATTAAAATAATTAATGATTTAGATAAAATAAATGCATCCCCAAAGAATGTGTGTAAAAAAGAATTAATATTATTCCAAAAAGGAAACAAGACAGTACAATCATAGAACATGTATTGCCAATCTGCTTTAAGTTCTTTCTTGCATCTCCAACAAAGCTGCTTTTTCTAGTACATTAATTCAATTTTATGAGGGGTGAAGAAGGCCTATATAAAAACTTGCTTGTAAACAAATGCCATCTAAGAGATGAACTAGTATGTTTAGATGATAATAGAATTTTTTTTTTGCCTTCTTTGCTTGATGGTCTATTATTGATTTGGGTAAAATAATTTGAATATGTACCATTGCATGTTTTAGTTTCCCTCTTTACCATTTTATACAATTTGGAAAATAAACCATGTCCCTAGGAATTTTGTTGCATTAAAAATATGATACATTCAATTAATTTTGGGACATGATCCCTTAACATTGATTGCATTAACATAATTTCCCCTTCAATATACAGTCTACAAGATTGTATATCTAACCACATATCTTTATCTAAATCATATTTATTCCTAATGTAATATACTTAGTGCAGCTTTTCCTATTTCATTAACTGAAACCAATACAGCAGATTTTTTTCTTTAAAGGCAACTGTTGTTTCTAAATTTGAAGTAGGGATATTACTTTGAGTATATGCTATAGGAAACATAAAGAAAAGCCATGCTTTATAAGCCAGATTTCTATATATAAAATTTCTAAAAGTATTTAATATAGTCAAAATGAAGTAAGAATCACGTTTGGTGACTTTTCCCTATAATGTAATCCTTTAATGACCAAAATAAACTGTTATTTCATATAAGATTATTATTATGTCTATAACAGTTATAATGCATAAAAAAGTTTGCTAAAATGTCTTTCTATCTAGCTGTATAAGTGTTGTTGATCCAAAGGCATACTGTTTTCATAACTGATAAAAATGAATATAATTCTTTGTCTGGTAGTCCTATTCCCCCTACTTACCAGTCTCTTATATGATGATTTTAACACAGATCTTGATCTGTAAGGGAATCAAAATTAAAGTGTTAAATTCTTTAGCACATGTTTTCATAGGAGGTAATGTTAATGATTGAATAGAATACAGGATTTTGGCAAGATAATCATTTTGATGATAAAGAGTCCTTCTTCCATTTTAAAGATAATTTTATTCCATTTGTCCATTAGATTCTTTATCTTATTTATACAGTTAGTATACTTATAATTTACTATATTTTACTATTATCCATTATGGTTATTCCCTAGTAATTCATTTTCTTTTCTTTAGCAATATATTTAAGGAACTTATTTGGGATTTTATTTTTTATTTATGTTTATTGGTAAAATGTTTGTTTTGTCATCATTAAACATTAAACCAGATTTTCTTTGAAATAGTTCCATTGCTAGAAAAGTTGCAGATATAGATTTATTATTATCACACAATATCAATGAGATGCCATCTGCAAACAACTGAATTAATAACTTGAATTTTCTGTTATTTGAATTCCTTTTAAATATGTATTTGATCTAATAAATTAAAAAAAGTTTCCAAAACTAGGGCAAAAGGCAGAGGTGAAAGAAGACATCCCTGTTTAGTTCCTTTTAATATTTGTATAGAATCAGATGTGAAAATGCCTATTTTGGCATATGCAAAGCAATTTGTGTAGAGAAGATGAATAAAATGTGCAAAGCTAAAAGAAACATTGTAAACTTCTAGAACTAGCAAAAGATATCTCCAGGTGACTGAGTCAAAAGCATTATTTATATAAAAACTCATTAATGGTAAGTTTTTATTTGTGTTATTTGCATAGTCAATTATTGTAAACATTATTTTAATATTATCTATAGGTGTTTCTATTTAAAATAAATCCAGTTTGATCTTAATCAGTCATAGAAGGTAGAATGTATTTTAGTCTATTAGCATGAATTACCATGAATAATTTATAATCTACATTAAGAAGTGAACTGGGTCTGTATGAAGAGCATTGAGTAGAATCCCTGTCATTTATTAAAATTGGAGAGATAAGGGTATATTTCCTAAAATGAGGAACTTTATTTATGTCCTTAACTATAGAAAAAAAATCTTATGTGATATGTGTAGGGCTTCTTTAGCTAACAGCTTGTAAAGTTAAGATATACTTCTATAATTATTTGGTGCTTTATTAAACTTCAATTTAGAAATTTGGGATTGAAGTTCAGACAAAGAAATAATTTTGTAAATTAATTTAATTTAGTTATTTGTTAGTTTAGTTTTTTTAATAAATGTTTGGATTGTTTCCTCTGGCTCTATTACTATATTAATCTGATTAATTTCATTGTAATAATCTCTGAATTACTTTAGAATTTTTTTTATTTCTGCTACTTTTTTTCTTTCTATGTGAATAGATTTCTTTTATGTGAATGCATTTACTGAGTGATTTTGTTTTGGCGATTAGATTGTACATTGATTTCAGGTTGATATAAAAGTTAATTATTTTAAACTTCTCAAGACTGATTTTGGTTTTATGATTTAAAATTTCCAAGTATTTTCATTAATCTTATTGATCGCTTTTATGTTATTATTTTATTCTTCTGGCTTTCTAACTTCAACTTACCAAATTTTCCGTATATTTCATGTAATTCTTTGTCCCGTTACTTTTTTATTTGATAGCCAATTAGGGATTATACCTAACAGATGTGCTTTTAGAGCATCCCATATATAGATTTCTGAAGTATCCACTGTTATTTTAAATTTCTATAAAGGAGGAAATTACTTTGAGAAAATAGTCTTTAAATTCTTGTAATCCTGTTATATATGCTATTATTCTTCTTATTTTAAGATTATTATTAGAGTTCAAAGATAATTCAAAAGGGATTGCATTACAATCTGAAAAAGGGCAAGTTCCAGTCAATTTACCGAGCTTGTCTACTAGTTCATTAGAGATATAAACTCTGTCTATTCAGGATTATGTTCCATGCCTATAAGAATAATGCATAAAGATTAATGAGTTTGGCTCTGTAAATTCTTTTATATCTCTATTTGCATTATTATCACTTGGTGATAATATATAGTTAAAGTCTCTGGCCAAAATGATGCTGCCTTTTGCATATTGAGTTATGTACTTGCTCTAAATGTTGATCAACTGTCTTGATTCCTATTCCTGGAAATGAGTACACATTAACAAGAGTTAATATTTTCTGATTTTTTTTATAGTAGCCATACAAAGCATACCTTTATCATCTTGATATGTCCCCTAACTTCAGGCATAGGTAAGGAATTCTTCCATAAAATAGCTACTCTCCTTTTTTCTCATTATGTTGTGAACTAGATAGTATAGTGAAACTCTAAGTATTGTATGTGTATATCTTCTGCTAATAAGTGTGTTTCTTGTAGAAAGATAACCTGAGAATTAAACAACTTCAGATATCTATTTACATTATCTTTCTTGCTTCCATTGTTTAATCCATTAGCATTTATATAAATACAATTAATAAATGCCATATGTCCTGTTGATCAGAAACATATACTAATTTTTCATAGATAATGATGCTCTATTTATTAATAACTGCTTATTAATCTTGATAAAACAGTAAATTCTTAGAGTATATCTAGGAACAAAATCATTACATTTGTGGACAGTCATAAAAAGACAATAAGTAAGATTGTCATAAAACAATTACTTCTAAAACCACTCCCACACCCCATGGAGCCTAACACTACATGCTTGAATGGTCAAACCATCCAAACAAACCAACTTACCCAATATTCTGAAAAATAGTGAGAAGAAAGATGACCCACCCAAACCACTCTACCACAAATATGCATAACTCTAATAACAATTAGCTAAAAGTATAGCTGTATCCTATAAGCTTTATTAATATAAATAATATAACATTTGTTTCATTTTTAGACCTATATACTAAGAAAAAAACATTTCCTAAATGTATATATCAAATAAATTACTAAAGAACAACACAGACTGTGATTTACTATTACAAAGATAAATCCCCAGCATTTTTATTTCTTTGGAACCTTTGTGTGTTTATCAATATGCCCTATACTTATATATTTTAGGTTCATAGGTTCATAGGTTCATACTAGGCTATCTGCCCTAGGGCATTTATAAGCCAAGCCAGAGTGTGTTTGGCTTTCATCACCCATTTTAAATTAATTTTGCTATGCCCTTATTCGAGGTTAGTATACTGTGCCTCTGTCTAACAGTGACACAGAAGTGATACCCGGGGTAAACCTATGATCTCCCATCCACTCATCAAGATTCCTCTTGAAGAGAGTCAATGAGGGACTCTGCCTAACCTGGACTGGGATTTTATTCCAGAGTGAAGGGAGCCTCTGGGTTATGAATCTGTCCCTCCAGCATGTACTATTTATTTCAGTGCTGAGGTTCAAGTCTCTCAAGCGCGTAGCTCGATGGAATTTGGATTTTCTGAGGTGCAGCATGTCCATTAATTCCGGGTTGGACATGGCTTTATATGTCAGGCACAGATCGCCTCTGAGCAGGCAGTATGCCACTGAGTAGAGCTGGAGTTTCTTTAACCGGGCAGCATATGGCATCTGTTTGAGCCCTTTGATCCTCTTGGTGAGGTACTTTTGGGGTCTTTCCAGTTGCTGCAGGTGTCTGGTAAGGTACATCCCAAAAGGGGCATTGTACTCAATTATGGGCCTGATGAGGGATGAGTAAAGAGGCATGATGACCTCCCCTGATCTAGATGTGAATAACTTCATGATTAGGTGGGCTATATAAAATGTTTTTCTAACCACTTTGGCCACGTGGTTTTCAAATGAGAGATTGCTATCAACTTGGGTCCCCAGGTCCCTAATTACTTCTTCTGTACTTAATGGATTACCACCTATGTGGTAATTTGTGGGAACTTTGTTTTTGCCAAAGGGGATGACTATACACTTTTTGGCGTTTAGCTTGAGGCCATGGCTCTGGCACCAGTTGTCTGTTTCTATGAGGCCCTTTTGGAGGATGCTTGTATTGGCTGGAGAGTTGATTATGGCGCCCAGTTTGCAGTCATCTGCGAACTTGGTCAGCCACATTCCTTCCATGTTGGCCTGTACCTCTGAGAAATATATACCGAACAAGAGAGGTCCCAGGACTGAGCCTTGTGGGACGCCACTTGTAACTGGTTTGGAGTCTGGCATGGCTCCAGCAATTCTAACCATGTGGGTTCTGTCCTTGAGCCAGTTTGCAACCCATCTGGTGACATAGGGGTTTATATTCAACTGGTGAGCTTATCTATAATGCCCGAGTGGGGTATTGTATCGAAGGCTTTTGCAAGGTCCAGGTAGGCTGTGTGGACCACCTTCCCCTCTTCAATGGCCTTGGTGACTGTTTCAAAGAAATTCACCAGGTTTAAGAGGCAGGATCTGCCCTTAAAAAAGCTGAACTGGGTAGGATCCAGTGTCTGTAGGTCCCCAATATCTTTATTTATGAGGTTCATGATGATCCTTTCCATAGCTTTGCAGACCAAGCTAGTCAGGCTTATGGGGTGATAGTTTCCAGGATCCGTTGAGGCACCACCTTTGTGGAGAGGGACCACTGTTGCTGTACACCACTCTTTAGGTACATATCCTGTAGTAAGGCTGAGATTGAACAGTAGTTTTATGTTTGGGTTTAGCTTTTCTTGGAGTTCATGTAGGACACAGCCTGGGACACTGTCTGTTCCCATTGATGCTGTGTTTTTTGCTTTGGAGAGGGCGGCTCTTACCTGAGCATCTGAGATGTCAGGGGGGGCAGCACTCTGCTGGGATAGATATTTGCCCTTTTGGTGGGGGGGGGAGAAGTTTGCGCTGAACCTGTCAGCTAGGATGTTTGCAATGTCTGTGGTTTCGATGTATTTTTTGTCATTTTGCACTAATTCTGAGCATATCTGGGAATTCCCACCCAGGTTCCTAACATAACTAAAGAAAGCCTTGTGATTATCCTTAGTGTCCTGTGCAATTTTTCTCTCGAAGCTGGCCTTAGACGATTTTATGAGTGCCTGTAGTTTTTTGCTAATACTGATCAGAGATGCCTTCCCTTTTTGGGATTTTGCTCTATCATGTAGAAGCTTCCTCCTTCTATTGTCTAGTTTGTTTATGGCTGGAGTCGAACAGACAAACGTCTGCCTTTGGAGGATTGGGTCTTGGTTTTATTTGGGATTGCATGATCCATGCATTCCTGAAGGTGTTCATAGAATGCGTTTATAAAGGATTCTGTGGTCTGGGCCGTATTTTCCACAGGCTCGGGGGCTTTGAAGGATTCCACCTCGGTTTTGAGGAGTGTGAAATTTGCTTTAGAGAAGTTTTTCACTGTGGTTTTCTGGGCAGGGGGTGGGGTCGGAATGTGAATATCCAGTGAGATTAGTTTTTGTCTGATCTTACCAATGAGGAATACACTTCTGGTCTGGAGCATAGAGTCCCCATGTTGGTGATGATCAGGTCCAGTATGTTTTCCCCTCTTGTGGGAGTGGTAACAAGTTGTTCCGTAGCATTTGAGTTTATAAATTCTAGGAACCTTTGGGCTAGGGTGTTGGAGCTGGAGTAATGCTCCCAGTCTATGTTTGGGTAGTTGAAGTCACCCAATATAATGGTGTTTGGAGAGACCTTCATATTTTCCAGTGTTCTCAGGAAGGCCGAGTGGGGTTCCTGGGTTTGGGAGGGTGGTCTGTAGCAGGCTATAAACTGGAAGGCAGTTTTACCCACTGTTAGTTGCACATGGATAGTTTCTGATGCTTTGTGCTGTGCCACCAACCTGGAGGTGTGGGTATCTTTGATGGATATTGATACTCCCCCTCCTTTTGTGGTTCAGTTCAAGTTTTGGGGCCGAAAAGCATGGTATGAGGTATAACCTGGTAGTGCTGGGGTGCTCTCGGGAGCCTTGAACCAGGTTTCTGTTACTGCACAGATATCAATGTTCTCCATGCTAAGGAGAGTTTCGAGTGCATGCATCTTGAGGTTTAGACTTCTGGCGTTGAGTAGGATTACTCTTAGTTTCTTATCCCTTGTGATACCTATGGAGGTGGATTTGTCTTTTGAGCCTTGCCTAAAAAAAGGCACTATGGGGGAAGCCTTTTGCCTTAAAATAAAACTTCAAATATTATATTTGTATTCATTTGCATCCAATAATACCTTTGAACAATATACACTTTTTTCTGTTTCAATTATTCACTTTCATGCACCGTGTAACTTAATAGTAAGTTTTCTTCTGCTACGCTAGCTTATACAGCTATGTATTGTTACAGTGAAATTTAATCTAAGGCATATTCAGAAATTTACAACTTTTATTTAAATAATCTTTCCAAAGCTGACTATAAAACCAGATCTCCAAGCTAGAACAGTTCTATTCTTTCAATATGGGTGGGAATTTTAAGTTATCTCAGGAATTATACCTCAACATCTCCACATAATCTAGTGAAAGATGACAGCTTGTGCCTGACAGAAAGAAGCTTCGTTTCTAAACAACATTGTAACTGTTTCCCTCAAATAACAATAATTTTCATTACATACAACTCCAAGCTCAACCTTTCACTCATGTAGAGAGTTTTAAGGTTGCTTAATATACTAAAACCACTTTTTAACTTAACAATCATAAAAGAAACATGTTTAACAACTATATTCACCCCACCCCACCTTACATTTCATTTTGTCTAGCAAAAACAATAGCTTATTATCAAAGACTATATATTGGCTTTCCAAGCAGCCTTAGAATGCAATTATTAGCTTTAACAAAACTTCCTTTTAAATAATACTCTAGCAAGTGTTTAGTTTGGATGATTTCTATTCATTTTATATTAAAGTTATGGTGATGGTATTTTGTATAATACACCAAGTAACAGATAGAAATTAACACTGTTGTTACTTTTCCCAAAAACATCATGAAAAACAAGATAGTACTAAAAATATATGCTGCGGTCAAGCCTGTAATAGCAACTATATAAGATAAACAAATGTGAGTTCAACAATGTGTCACATTGCAGTCTTTTCTATTTCATAAATAAAATATGCAGTAACTTCTAAGCATGCAATTTCATAAAGAAACCAGCAACTTATACTGTATATTAATATAAACACTGAATGTTTTTGTTAAAACATGTATAACTGTTTGTTCCAACTCATAAAAAGATATTGTTAATTAACTCTAAAATAAATAAGTATAATGCAGAAAAAAAGAGTTAAATTACACTTCATATGCAGTCTACTTGCTTGTAGTCAAGTTTCTATTTATGTTGTAACTGAATATGTTATTGTTTCTTGCTTTATTGCTAAAGGTTTATATAAAAATAAAATTGTGCTTGTTTACAAAAAGAAAAAAAAAAACAAACATGTTATAACATCATGTTACTTTCCTTGCAGATAAGGATTGAAGAAAGATAAAATGAAAAAGGAAAAGTTCTTCATTGCCCCCCCTTTTTCTTTTTCTCAGTTATCTTGCTTCCATTTCTATCTGTATGCCTCTTTGAGGATATGTTAGTCCAATCCATTTGCTCTGTTTGCTCAAGAATTGTATTTGATTGTAGAAATGGCAAAGCAGGATCAGGATCATTGAAGAGTTTAACCCCATTTGTAAGGAAATTCTTTAGTCTGGCTGGGAGCGATAAATGTACTTTTATTTGTTCCTTTATAAGTTCTCTAATAAGTGAAATGAATTGTTTTCTTTTTACCATCACTGTTGTTGAGTAGTCATTGTCAAAACACACAATAGTTCCATCATATTTAAGTGGTGACTCAGCCCATGCAGTTTTATGTACCAATTCTTTGCCTTGAGATGAAATAAATTTCACCACTATCTCTGATCTCTGAGAAGAACCAGGTTTTGCAGCAGGTTTACCATGGGACCAATGTGCTCTCTCGATCCCAAAAGAGAGAGCTTCATGGAGATCTAAAGTTTTAGGAAGCCAGAGAGTTAAAAAAAGAAATCCTATTGTTACCTTCAGTACCTTCAGGAAGTCCAAATATATGAATATTATTCCTTTGAGATCCATTTTCAAGGTCATCTGCTTTAGCTGACAAGATTTTACTTTGCTGCATCAAAAATCCAGTGTTGTTTTCCCATTCATTTAGCCTTCCTTCCGTAATATTAAGGGATTTTTCGATGCCAGAGATCTGAGTTTTCTGTACCTGAAGATACTCATTAATTTGTTCCATTTGTATGGAACAATCTTTCTTAATATCATCAATTTTATTGTCTGATATGTTCATTTTTAATGATAATTCTTGAATATGAGACAAAAGTGAGTGAAGCTCTTCCTTACTTGAGGAATCCCGAAGTGCCGCCTTAGTGTAGCTCATGTTACTGCTAGATATAGTGGAAGAAATTATTTTTACGCAGTTTTTAACAGGAACGCTATTAGATTTTCAAAATATTTCTTGAAATATTTTTTTTATAACACAAATGGGCTATTGAAATTCACTAGTTTGAACTGTTTATGATAATTCAAACAAAAAAAATTCCTGTCAGAAATATATGTTTTGTAGCAGAGCAGTGAATAAGTGGTGCTAGCCTTGTCTCATGCTGGCCAAACTCTGTATTCTTAGTAATGTACATAAGGTAAATGTCTGTGTAACTGAAAGTTATTTGTTTTACTAACATCAGCAGATCTTAATTTTTAAAATGGATTTCACATAACATTGGTTTGATCATTGTTTATTCTATTTCTGTCTTTGTTGTGTTGATAACATTTTATCATAGGTGACTCAGCCAGTGGCATTTTGGAACTTCTACCACCTATCAGTAGCCCATGATGATGACGATGGTGAAGAAGAGGCATAGTCTGTAGGTGCAGAGGGTCAGCTTGACAATGAGGTTGTGCCTCCAAAATCTCCTGCCCCCATTTTGGACATGTTCAGTATACCTACAGCTACCCATGACACAGAGACCATACCCATAGTACAAGTTGAGGGTGACACAGTTGAAAAAGATCATGGTGGTTACTCCAGTTGCATAACTGGTTTATCTTTCCTGTAGCTATCTTGAGGTTGAGGTGCCACATAGGTAGGTTGTTAGAGTTGTTTGGAGGAGGTCTGCTCTTCTCATGATGTTGTTGTGTTGGTAGGTACCAAGTGACATATGTGTATGGCCATCCCAGAGGCACAGGCATGCTCTGCCACTGCTTCAGAAGAGATAGTGTGAGTACTAAACATTTTGCATTCTGACATGCAGGACAGGCTGAACCATGTTGGTGACTCCTTGGACAGGATAAATGACACACTAGATTGGACAGTGGCTGTAATGGAAGATCTGCCAGGTGAGGGTCATCATGCCCATGGCTGGAGAGCCACTACATCATGCAGTGTTAGCTTGATGTGGCTGTGCATAATCCTACCCATAGCCATGACATATTGTGCACACCTACATCTGTTAGCAGCATCTACAACTGGTGTTTCTCTCCCAGGCTCCTCATCCTTATCTGATAGAGCTGCTGGCATTGCCTGTGGTCCTGAGAATTGAAGTACTGCTCCTAGTTGTTCTTGTTAAAGCTGTTTCTTGAGAATTATAGAGTGCACACATACTGTAAGTATTTATACAGATGCTGTGGGGAATTCTCATGGATGTCATGATCCAAGGTTTCATTGTATAACTTACATCTCTGACTAGATGTGGAAAGTCACCCCTATCAAATATTGTGTACAACTCGTAGGAGTGTCATATGTGTGAGTCATGAAAACTGCCTCGGCCACCTACACAGACATTGCAGATGATTCCTCAGGTATTACAGGCAATCAAGCATACAGTGGTATCCTTTCCTGTTAATGTATCTCCTTCCCTGTTCACCAGGTAGAGCTTTTATTTCCATTTATGTATGCAATCTATAGGCCCCCAAAACTTCAGGGAAGTGTGTTATTGCATAACATTCCTGCATGTTTCTTGCTGTCTCTTCTGGAGTATGTGGGAAACAGATATGCTCCCTTGTGTGTCATGGCATTGCATTTATAAACTGATGTAATATTCTAAAAGTAATGGCCTGTGTTACCCCTAATATATCCCTTGTGGGTCTTTGAAAAGTACCTGCAGCTAGTATATGTAAAGCTACACATACATTTATTTCCATCAGTATGGGTTCTCCATGATTTCCATGCAGCCTCAGGTGAGTGTGGCAGAGGTTGTATATTTCTTCTATTGTTTCCCTATCCACCGAGTATTGTTCTACAATTTCTGTCATGGTAAGTCAATCAGGATCTAAACACTGTTCTTCTTGGCCAAAGTGTGGTAGCAGCAACAATTGCAACTTGAAATTAAGGATATTTTGCACACAGGTTAATGATGGAAGCAGTGACCTGTAACATGTGTTTTCTTTTAAGTGTAATCATGGCTGTAATCCAAAGAGTTTTGGATTTTAGGGCAAATGGCTACACTTAGTGTACGCAATTTCTTTACAGGTTTTCAAATAGCACTGCCATGCTAGACTGGTTAATTAGTATGTAATTCAACTACTTATGCTTTCATTAATATATTCTGATGTTAAATCTTGTTTTGAGGCTCTGCACTAAGTGTAGAGATATTTAATGAATACAAAATAGTTGGCTATTACATGTGTGGCATGTTAAGATGCGTGCACTATAGCTGAACTTAGTGTAGCCATTCATGAATTTAGCCCAAAGGCATCTTTATTATATTGAAATTATTATAAACATCACAGTAAGTATTTTAGTCTATTACACACACTTCCTCAGACAGTCTTAAAACAATCATAAATACATCATAAGTACACATAACTCAAATCACATTCTATAATTAATAAAATAGCATTCTACTTTTTAAATTAAATCTAAAAAGTCACTCCCCGGATTCTGCATGCCTTGCACGGCATGCAAGATTACTGCAGGAGCTCTAGCAGGCAATATGTTTGCTGTGCGATCCAGAAAAAGCCTGCAGGAGCATGCACGAGTGCTCCTGCACTAGTCCTGCATGGACTAAGCCCCTGTATGCAAATCACCCCATTGGGTGCTTGAAGCCGGCCGTGCAGGTCTAGTCCAATCTGCAGACATGTACTCGGTTAGTAACCGAGTACATTTCTGCAAAATCCAAAACGGAGCTGTAACAGCTCCAAATAAAGGCTGAATATCAGTTAGGAAGCATGCCAATGGCCAAGTATAAGGCCATTGGCATTGCAAACAGTTTAAAAATTAAAAAAAAATCAGCTTTTATTTTTTTTAGCCAACCTCGTCTGTTTAAGTGTAGGGCAGCTGTGCGCAAATGGGAATGTGGGAAAATAATAAAATAAAACTAAAATAAGCATTCTAACTAAAATCACTATTCTGCCATGAAAGTCAATGGCAGGCAGAGGACAACATGTCCAGTGAGTAGTGGTTGCTAAGTGGGGAGGATCAGTGTGAGACATGTAACTATGCATTAGCAGGCAATCCTATGCAAATGAGGGGAATGATAGTGAATCCCAGTTTTCCCCAGCATGCTAGTCAAGTCCCAACAGTGTAAGAGTAGGGATAGCTTGGTGCAAGCCTTGGAGTTAATTGATATCATGGGGGGTGTCAGGCATACTGTAAGTGGATTGGTGCCCTGTGGCTCAGGTTTGCTCCTAGCTAAGTACAGCTAAGCAAGGGTGTGTGTCTGACTCTGCCTGGTACTCTTTACATTGCCTAAGTGAGTGTGTGCACCACGCACCAGGTTTTTAAGGTTTTAAAAAAAAGTTAAACCAGGAAATAGCAGCTCTGTGCACATTTGAGCACTGTGTTTGTGTGCCACAACCCTGGGCTTAAACAGGAAGACAATGGGAAGGGAAAACAGCAGTAGGAAGGTAATCTAGAAGACCTAGCATAGCTGGCAGGTGAAATGTATCAGAATCAACAATTACACAGGCAGCAGACCAGCGCAGAACACTACTATAAACTATACAAACACCTTCCACAATGGTTTTTCCCGCACTGTGCACCACCGGTGTAAACAAGCAGGAACTTTTAACAATTAAAAACAATAAAAGGATAGGGGCTGCAATAGCTATCATACAACAACTTGTGGAATAGGCTGAAGGGTGAATGCTGTTGACCAACCCACAGTGAGGAGACGAAGAAGAGTGTACAGACCCAGGGTAACCTATCAGGGGCTACATGAGCTGGAGACATTGGAGTGCTATAGGGTGGACAGGGACCTCCTACAGCAAATTGTTGAGCTGTGCCAGCCATACCTGACACACAGAACTAACAGAGGGGAACTCATCCCAGTGGATACCAAGGTATGTGTAGGCATACGAATACTAGCCACAGGTACCTTCCAAAGGCCAGCTGGGGATATGATGGGAATCTCACATCATCAGCATCCAGGGTACTCCACTAGTTCCTGGATGCCATGTCAGCACACGTTGGTGAGCATGTATATTTCCCCAACACCCGTGAGGCGTTGGCCAGCAATATGCAACTGTTCCACCAAATAGCAGAATACCCTGAGGTAGTCGGCACTATAGACTGCACACACATATGCATCAAAGCACCACCCGGTGAGCGTGGTAGGGTCTACATCAACCACAAGGGCTTCCCCTCCATCAACTGCCAGGTCGTGTGTGATGCCCAGGGCATAATAATGAATGTGTGTGCTGGCTGCCCTGGAAGCTATCATGATTCTCACATCTGGCATGTGACACAGCTGTACCAGAGATTTGCCAGTGGGGACATCCCTCATGGTCACCTAGAGGGGGATGCTGGATACACTGGAGCCGTGGCTGATGACACCCATCAGAAATGCACACACACCCGAACAAGAACTCCATAATGAGGCATAGGCACAGACCAGAATTATAGCAGAGCATGTGTTTGGGATGCTCAAGTCACGGTTCCAGTGCCTGGACACATCTGGTGGAGCCTTGCAGTACTCACCAGCTACATGTACCCAAATTGTCATCGTATGTGCCATGCTACACGATATGATCCTGCGGAAACAGCTGCAGCAGGAACAGCACTGGCCAGGGCCACAAACCCCCCCCCCCCACCATTGCCAAGGTCTGCACAGGCACAGAGTGACTCAGAGGAGGAACAACCTGAGCCTGCCCCAGTAGGCAGAAGGAGGTGTGCCCAGTATGTCCTGGTCTTGGCAAAGAGGCAACACATAACACATACACTGACACAGGAGGGACCCAGGGAAAAAACGCCTCTCTCTGACTCTCACATAAAGTAAAAGGGATGCCAAACATGACACTACCTGTACTCAACCATGTGTATGGAGTATACTATGTGCATGCAACATAGGAAGATTGCAGCACCACCCTCAATATTGGGACACCCACAAGGTAAGTGACTCACACATGCTAGTCAGAGGGGTTCACATACCCAACAATAGTCACAGCCAGCAGGACAGGTGTAGACAAACACAAACAAAGGCTGTGATATGGGCTCTGAATGATGCCTGGGGGTAACCCCAACAGGCCTACACAGACAGACCACAGCAGGTCAGGTAGTGGGACATTAGTTCTGAAGGGTAAGAAGTCAGAAACTAATATGTAGGTAAATCAAAGCTAAGATATGTAGTACACTGGTATGCCTCTAGTCAGCATGATAGCTTAGACTACAGAATGAAATGGAGTACCTGACATACCAGTACAGTCATAGCAAATGTGTACAAGTGTCAGGTGTGCCCCCCCAAACCTATGTAGTAATGTAATAACAGTCAGGTGTGCCCCCCAATCCTGTGTAGACATGTAGAAATAGTCAGGTATGCCACCCAATCCTACGTAGAAATGTAGTAACAGTCAGGTGTGCCCCTCAATCCTGTATAGAAATGTAAAAATAGTTAGGTGTGCCCCCCTTCCTACGTAGAAATGTAGTAACAGTCAGGTGTACACCCCCAATCCTGTGTAGAAATGTAGAAATAGTTAGGTGTGCCCCCCATCCTATGTAGAAATGTAGCAACAGTTAATGCCAAATGATCGACAGATACCCTGCAGAAACAGTGTGCTACCTGTAGGTGTACAACACAAAGGTCTGCACTGCAATACAAACTACCTGGACTCAATCCACACATTCATTACAGACAGGCATACTGGGCATGCTCACACACACAGAGAAATGAACGCAATGTCAGTCAACAACATACTGAAAGGTCATACTGGGCATGCTCACTCACTTAAACAAATGAAGATCATGTCTGCAAACACCAGTGGACCAGCCATATCTGACAGTAGCAGATATTAGTGGAGACACTCCTCAGTATGCACCACTCATGCTTTGTACACACACTGGATAGGAATACAGACATATATCTAAGGACTACACACTATAATAAGCCAACAGTAGATGTACATAGATGCGTGGAAGAGGGTGACTCTGACAAAGAGCCATCCAGGCATGTCCCACACAGTACACAGCCAAAGGGCCACAACCACATGAGGTTCAGATGTCAATTATTGTAGATACTAGCCACTGGTATCTGTCAGCATTACAGACTATGTGGTGCAAGTGATAGCCGTGAAACATGACTGTACAAGGAAGTAGACATCTAGCAGCTGTATTATACACGTACCTGTAAAATATGACCCTGTGTGTGCCCACATGTGGTGTGTCAATCTCTAGATGAATGGGTTATGGTCCTTGCACACACTGTCCTCCCCATAGCCTTACTACGACAAGCCTGCTGAGGTCATCTACTGTGAAATACACCTTTGGGAGAGTTGTAGCCCAGTAATCTCTGTGACACATCCTAAAACTGTGTACTAGTTAGGTAGGAGTTCCAATCCCAGATGTGCAACTGTGTGTGTGTGTGTGTGTGTGTGTGTGTGTGTGTGTGTGTGTGTGTGTGTGTGTGTGTGTGTGTGTGTGTGTGTTTCTGTTTGTCTCTGTCTGTGTACAGAGCAATGCTTTTTAGGGTAGTCACACACCCTACAATTCAAATGCTCTACTTTCGTAAGGCTGTGGATGTCATCCACCTAGAAATACATCTCTGGGAAGGTTGTAGCCCAGTAATCTCAGTAGAGCTTCCCATACCTGTGTACCACTGTAGTGTGATAAAATAGGTAGGAGTTCTAATTTCAGACTTGGCAAGTGTGTGTGTGTCTGTGCGTGTGTGTGTGTTTGTCTGTCTGTCTCTGTCTGTGTAGAGAGCAATGCTTTTTAGGGTAGTCACACTCCCTACAATTCAAATGTTCCACTTTGGTAAGGCTGCTGATATCATCCACCTAGAAATACATCTCTGGGAAGGTTGTAGCCCAGTAATGTCAGTAGCATGTCCCATAACTGTGTACCGCTGTAGTGTGATAGAATAGTTAGGTAGGAATTCTAATCCCAGACTTGGCAAGTGTGTGTGTGTGTGTGTGTGTGTGTGTGTGTGTGTGTGTGTGTGTGTGTGTGTGTGTGTGTGTGTGTGTGTGTGTGTGTGTGTGTGTGTGTGTAGAGAGCAATGCATTCTAGGCTAGTCACACACAGTACAATTCAAATGCCCTTCCTTGGCAATCCTGCTGATGTCATTTACTGTGAAATAGACCTTTGAGGAAGGGGCACTCCAGCAATCCTCATGGTGCATCGTATAATAGCATCATGCTGTAGTGTGATATAGAACTCTGGTAGGGGTTCTATTCCCACACATGGCAGTTGTGGATGTTTTGTGTGTGTTTCTATGTCTGTGTAGGAAGCAATGTATTTTAGGCTAGTCACACTCTGTACAATTCAATTGCCCTACATTGGCAATCCTGCTGATGTCATTTAATGTGAAATACACCTTTGGGGAAGGAGTACTCCAGTAATCTCCGTGGCATGTCCTATAACAGTGTAGTGCTGTAGTGTAATATACTAGTTAGGTAGGAGTTCTAATCACAGTCATGACAGGTGTATGTCTGTGTTTGTCATTCGTATCCTGCATGGAGGTGGGTATGAGTGTGTAACAAATGGCTCAATGTGGAGTGGGTTTTGCAAACTTCTTATATGGTGGGCGAAGTATATATTACAATGTCCACCCTACAGGGATAACAGATGTGAAATAGCCGAGAGGCTGGGGTGCAAATCCATGCCCCTAAATGTGACATCAATGCCAGCTGAACAACGTTAGCAACCCTTGTATTACCCAGGGAACACTCAACCCATGTCTCATACACGCACATACTTGCCTAGGCAACAGTCGCTATGTTGGTAGAACCCTGTATATTGCCCACTGATAGTAACCATGGTGTGATTGCAGTGGGCTACAGAGGGCATGGCACCCTGTCCATCAGTCCAATAGGCATTTAAATACTGACAGTCCACCTCCCCCATGTTCCCCACTGGACATCTGCAACACCTGTGGTACCATCAAATGTGACCCACAAATGACATACCATGCCTGGAACACAAGCCCTGTATGAACAGATGCCATTGACACCGGGAAATACCGGTATCATGCTGTCAATGTAGGTGCAGGGTCAACCTGCTGTCCATTAACAGTTCCCGCCACATGAGGCCAGGACTGGCACATCTGATGATAACACTACACACAACATGGGCCAGACACCCTAGGTACAGTTCCGCATTTCACTGTACATGCATGTGGGAGGTGTGCACATCCCATACACTGTCCATATCATGGACTAAGGAAAACATACATGGCAAGCAATGCACAGCATTGGCCACATGCAATAGTCACCCATTTGAAAGGATGGTGAATACAATACCCACCTGTGTGGGCAACTGCACCCTGAGCCACATTCCAGACCAATGTCATGCGGCCAGATGCCAAGGTATACCCATCACCTAGCCTTGTATAGCCATCTGGCACCATCGACCACAACACACCCGCGAAGCAGTGAACCCATGCATGTCAGTACTGGCACCCTTGTCTGTGTGTGTGGTGTATGATGCATATGACCACATTCACAATCACTAGAACCCCCATTGGCATACAGAAACATGCTGTCTGATGTCAGACACCTCCACATACCCTTTGCACATATAACCTCCGTATGACCGCTGTGGTGCATGTGATACCTACACAGTACTGTGTTGTGGTAATCCCACTAGTGATGAGTTATATTCCTGGCCCTGCCAAGTGTATCAATGGGTGTGCATCCCTGTTAGAATGTGGCTGTGTTGACACTGACACCTGTTCATATGGACAGGCACATGCACTACACTTACCACATAGCTACCATATCCCTGTTGCAGATGTCATTCACCATCACATATACATTCTGAGGGCTCCTCAACATGTAACCTATGTGGTGCATCCACTAACTGCATGGACATGCAATAGCACTACATAGTCATCAGGAGTTTGATACCCTGCACTGGAAGGTGTGTGACAAAATCATGCTTAAGTTTTACTCTCCCACCCCTCCCTGGCTTTTCTGTGCCTCTGTCTGCTCCCTCTCTGGTGGATGTGGAGACTTACACCTACATTGCTTAGGCAGCAGCATATGTATTTTAAGTGATGCTCAGGATCAGCTGATGGCCTCTGCATGAATTGAAGCCCTCATCTAGCTGATTGCATGTGGAACAGCTGTGGTAACATTCCCATAGCCAATTGCATGGAAACACAAACCAATATCTAGAAACATCATGCTGGTGTTGGCCGTTTCATTCACTGTGAGCAGGAACTCGATCTGTTTTTTGGAAAACAGCATATCAGATGGATTGGGTATTTACCTCTAACAAAATACACTGTGGAAACAGGCCAACACACAGGAGGGGGATGTGCCTGACCTGACTACAGACTGTAAGTGCTGCTTTACTGCATTTGAACTGATGTTGGTTTAATAGGGTGTGTGTAGATATGTCTGTCCTACATGTTTTCATACCTGCCATGTCAGTGCTATGCTTATGAGGGAACACCCATCTGTAGGGTCATCTGCAGACTGGCCAGTGTGTGTGGTGCCTTTTGTTCCAGGTGTTACCCACAGAGCACATATCTGTGAACTCCAGATGGTAGTGTGAGGATTGCAGTCTGTAGATGGTGACAGTGGTGAGAGTTACTGACTTCATATCCCTCATAGTAAATATGTTGCAACAAACAGTAAATGTATGAGGTTATCACAGTAATATGTCAATGTTGGCCCTGTGTATGTGTCTCCAGCCACAACCCTGTCAACCTTTGTACATATGTCATGCAGTAAGGGGTACATATGTGCTGTACACCATAATTAGTGACATCATATCTGATAACAAGCCAGTGAAATATCAGACTGCTACACATGTTATGTATAGTAGGGGTTATATTTGATGACATAACCTGGACATTCTGTGGTTGTATGTACAGTACTGAAGTCTGTGTACTTATGGTGATTGTTGGCAGTATGTGTATTGTTAATATGTACCTTGGCCTGTGTACAGACTGTGGTAGATGTCATTGTTCTTGGTCCCGTTCTAATGTTACATGCTTCTTCACTTTATGTTACCCTATCAGCTGACATATTTGTAGGGCCATACACGCACATCTCCCATACCACAGACAGGCATTGGAGCACACTGTGTAGCAGCCCAGTATATGTAGGGTTAGTGTGTGAGTGGCACATATGAGGTTGGTGTTGAACAGACAGTTCATATACTGTAATAATACGCTAGCATACCATATGCGACTATGGCTGTGTTCACATTGGTTGTGGTTATGCACTTTCATATAGGTGTATGTTACTCTGTCCTGTGGCATGCATGTAGAGCCTGCTATATATGCAGGTACATGTGCATTCCCCCATAGGAAATGTAGGTCAGTGTTGAGCCTGTCTGCCTGTAGCCTGCACAATGCTTTATTAAATGCCTAGCAGCTTAGTGTACTTACCTAGTAAGATGTAATGTCCAGATACTTGCCAGGTGTACTGCCGCTGGGCCACCATAACAGTCATGTATGTCAGACAGAGCAGTGTGATGCTGTACAGATGTATGTCAATATCTAGTGGGTAGTATGTGGCCATGGCACCTCTGTACAAGTGGTTAGTATGTGGCAGGACAGGCAGGTATGTGTGAATGTATAAGTTATGGGGGCACATGTATACCAGTACTTACATGTTATGCCCATCTACATGGCTGTTAACATCCACATCATCAGGATTGGTCCACATGTCTTGTACTAAGGGGTCATGCGTATACCTCTGGAATGTCCAGAGTGCATCAGACTGTCCACATATATTGGCCATTATCCCTACTGCAGTCCACAGGAGCATTACATGCTAGCAGTGGTAATATACTATGATGTCCTTCGGATGTCTGTCAGTAGTCAATGGCACACATGTTAAAAGCAGATATGACCTCACGCACACCATGTCTGTGAAGACATTCCCTATTACAGTAGCAATAGTCTACAAATATATCTGCTATACATTCCTGACATCCCCTTGCACTACAAAATTGGGACTATAGGGTCTAAGGTAGGCCTACACTCCATGTTCAGGACATATGGTGAGGAGATATGCACATATGATTATCCAGATATCTATATAGACATACACATATACATATCGACATACCTAGATGGATATGTATATGTACATAGCTATACAAATGAACATCCAGATATATACATATACTGAGCAATATATGACTACACATATACAGGTAGAGATACATCTGCACATATACGTATGGATATCTACATATATTTTGACAGTAGTAGGTATATCAGAAAAGATATCTATGCACATATAGTTATTGATATCTACATATATACCAACATAACTAGGCGTATCTGTACACATAGGATGTGCATGCATATATAGCTATATATACATGTATCTATGTATGCATATACGTATATCTATATATACATATATCTATATATACATATATGTGTATAGGAGTGCTACATATATAACTTGCTGTACATATTTAGACATATAGATGTAGACATATATATATATGGACCTCATAAATAAAAATATTGGGGACCTACAGACACTGGATCCTACCCAGTTCGGCTTTGTTAAGGGCAGATACTGCCTCTTAAACCTGGTTGATTTCTTTGAAACAGTCACCAAAGCCATTAACGAGGGGAAGGTGATCCACACAGCCTACCTGGACCTCACAAAAGCCTTCGATACAATACCCCACTTGGGCATTATAGATAAGCTCACCAGCGTAAATATAAACCCCTATGTCACTAGATGGATTGCAAACTGGCTCAAGGACAGAACCCACATGGTTAGAATTGCTGGAGCCATGTCAGACTCCAAACCAGTTACAAGTGGTGTCCCACAAGGCTCAGTCCTGGGACCTCTCTTGTTCGGTATATATTTCTCGGAGGTACAGGCCAACACGGAAGGACTGTGGCTGACCAAGTTTGCAGATGACTGCAAACTGGGCACCATAATCGACTCTCCAGCCAACACAAGCATCCTCCAAAAGGGCCTCATAGAAATAGACAACTGGTGCAAGAGCCATGGCCTCAAGCTAAATGCCAAAAAGTGTATAGTCATCCCCTTTGGCAAAATCAAAGTGCCCACAAATTACCACATAGGTGGTACTCCATTAAGTACAGAAGAATTAATTAGGGACCTGGGGACCCAAGTTGATAGCAATCTCTCATTTGACAACCACGTGGCCAAAGTGGTTAGAAAAACATTTTATATAGCCCACCTAATCATGAAGGGATTCACATCTAGATCAGGGGAGGTCATCGTGCCTCTTTACTTATCCCTCATCAGGCCCATAATTGAGTACAATGCCCCTTTTGGGATGTACCTTACCAGACACCTGCAGCAACTGGAAAGACCCCAAAAATACCTCACCAAGAGGATCAAAGGGCTCAAACAGATGCCATATGCTGCCCGGTTAAAGAAACTCCAGCTCTACTCAGTGGCATACCGCCTGTTCAGAGGCGATCTGTGCCTGACGTATAAAGCCATGTCCAACCCGGAATTAATGGACATGCTGCACCTCAGAAAATCCAAATCCCATCGAGCTATGCACTCTAGAGACTTGAACCTCAGCACTGAAATAAATAGGACATGCTGGAGGGACAGATTCATAACCCAGAGGCTCCCTTCACTCTGGAATAAAATCCCAGTCCAGGTTAGGCAGAGTCCCTCATTGACTCTCTTCAAGAGGAATCTTGATGAGTGGATGGGAGATCATAGGTTTACCCCGGGTATCACTTCTGTGTCACTGTTAGACAGAGGCACAGTATACTAACCTCAAAAAAGGGCATAGCAAAATAAATTTAAAATGGGTGGCGAAAGCCAAACACATTCTGGCTAGGCTTATAAATGCCCTAGGGCAGATGGCCTAGTATGAACCTATGAACCTATGAACCTATAGATGTAGGCAGTTGTATGTATGTATATATATATATATATATATATATATATATATATATATATATATATATATATATATATATATATATATATATATATATATATATATACTTTTTTATATATTTATATCAATATCTACATATATAGGATATGTTTTATCTATTTAGATATTAATACACACACACATGCACACACATGCACACACACGCACACACACACACACACACACACACACACACACACACACACACACACACACACACACACACACACACACACACACACACACACACACACACACACACACACACACACACACACATGCATCTACATGTTTATGTACATTTCCTGTACTGTTGAATGACTGGGCTTGATGATATGTTTGTGAAAACAACAGAGCTATGCATATCTGACATGGCTTAGTGGTAAATCACTTTGGTTATGGTGTGCAGGGTCTTGGGTTTGAGACCTGCATGGCTGTTTATTTCGTTGCTGGGCAGAACAAGGGCCATTGGATACAGAGTGATTAAGGCACTTTTGAGCAGTTGTAAGCAGTTTGCATGGCTTTGATCAAGGGTAAGCAATGCTAACCTCCTGTTACATACGCTTATCGAGAGTTGGCTTGATAATTGCTTAACCTGTGTGTGCATTGCTTACCCCCATGCAAATGGGGTTAAACTCACTTACTAGTGCTTAAATATGCTTATTACTGCTTACTGGTGCTTAAACTTGCTTACTAGTACTTTATTCATTATGACACTGACACCTCACATGTGCATTTACTGCAGTACTCCAGTTCATAAATATATGTTATTTAGTGGGTTATGCAACATAAATCTTAGTCATAACGTGCTTTGCCATGGAAAATGGAATGTGCTACAGTGGGACTCAAACCAGGAATGCTTGCTTGTAAGGTGGATGCTCTGCCCACAACATTACTGTGATGCTGTTTCATTTGTATATATCTTCCTTGTTATCCTCTTCAGCCATTTAAGCTGTATTAACCATAGCTAAGTGAAGGGCACACCCGCGCACCTATGGTTAGCTTTAATCGGATTTTAAAATAAAGAAATAAAGGGTTTGTTCATTTTATTGGTGATTACTTGCTGTTGTACATAAGGAGGAATGTTGGTGGGGATATGCAGACACCTATGAGTGGTCTCGCTCATTTCTTACCCCTTTCTGCTGTTCTTCATTGCGGGGGCAGGAATGCCTGCTTGTAAGGTGAATGCTCTGCCCACTACACTATTGTGATGCTGTTTCATTTGCATATATCTTCCTTGTTATCCTCTTCAGCCATTTAAGCTGCATTAACCATAGCTAAGTGAAGGGCACACCCACGCACCTACAGTTAGCTTTAATCGGATTTTAAAATAAAGAAATAAAGGGCTTGTTCATTTTATTGGTGATTACTTGCTGTTGTACATGAGGAGGAATGTTGGTAGGGATATGCGGACACCTATGAGTGGTCTCACTCATTTCTTACCCCTTTCTGCTGTTTTTCATTGCGGGGGCATGTATATTCTGAGAGCTCTGCTCTTTGACATGCCCCCCCTGCATGCTCTGTGTAAGATTAGGAGTTCAGGCAGCATGCCTCAGTACTATGCATGGCACGCTGCCGTCCTGCTCCTAAACGGCCGCCTCTATGCAGGACTAAGATAGTCCTGCACGGAGGAATAGTAAATCCAGGGGGCTGTGTCATTAATACCAGGTTTAATGCAAGCATTCAACCTAACCTACCAGTCAAGTTCTTCAGAATCTTGACATTGTCCAGTCTGATCTATATAATTAGGGAATTGTCTCCCTGCAAAAAGCAGTGTTTTTTACTATTTTTATGTATTCTCTACATCCTCCTTCCAAAAAATAAAAAATAAAAAAAAAAAGTTTAAAACATAAAAATAGAAGCATTTAAATTGCAGACAAATAGATGAATGTTTTGATTATGCAATATTCAAAAATGTATTTCTTTTTTCTTTACAATGTTCAGAGATTTTGTCAGTAAGTTTTCTATTATTCCTGTCTATATAAACATCAGGACATGTCTCACATACACTAACATAAACCACATTTTTTGACATATGTGCATCTTTCTTGGTGAAACAAATGTAAGTCCTTTGTCCCACTTCTTTTTTAATAAAGCTGCACTGACAGCAGAAGCCACATGGAAATGTACCTTTCTTTTTATTCATATTTTATCTAATAATGACTTATGAAATAAACCTTGGAAATTGGTGCATCTGTTATTTATAAAATGAGGCTTATTAACTAATCTTTCTAGAAAAATATCATATGAACTAAGATTTTGCAATTAATTTACATCCTTTACTAGTCAACAAAATTTGGTGGGGTAAGCAGATGGCCAACTGTTGTGTAAGCTCACATGATTCCCAGTGTTGGGGAATATACCCTTTGCTTGACATTGTGCGATCTGAGTTAGTATATATATTAGCAGGAGGTGTGTGTGTGTGTGTGTGTGTGTGTGTGTGTGTGTGTGTGTGTGTGTGTGTGTGTGTGTGTGTGTGTGTAGGGGGGGTTTGTCCCTCTCCAAAAAGCAGTGTTGTTTCTGTTATGTTTATGCTTAAATTTGCATGTGCCAAGGTTTATGTTTGGAAGATGGATGGGAGTCTCTCAGCGTCTGCATTGTCCATGTTTTGTGGTTGGCATTCCAAACATCGACTTCTAGGTAAGTTTAAATTCACTACATCCATATATATAGTTAGATAGATAGATAGATAGATAGATAGATAGATAGATAGATAGATAGATAGATAGATAGATAGATAGATAGATAGATGGATAGATAGATAGATAGATAGATAGATAGATAGATAGATAGATAGATAGATAGATAGATAGATAGATAGATAGATATGGATCCCCTTTAGAAGCTCGAAGTTTCAAAACTTTGAACTTCAAACGGCCAAGACCAAAAGAATGAAGTTTTGAAACTTTGACTGTTTTGAATGGAAATTGCCATACAGTGTGGAATATAGCAATAACCCACGCCTGGGTGTGTGTAATGCTGGATTTACCCAAGGTTGGCGTGGTTTGGTCACGAGGGCGAAGCCCGAGTGGCCAAACAAAGCCAACCGTGGGTAAATCCAGCATTACCCACACCAAGAAGTGGGTTATTGCTATTATACAATGACATTATTTAAGAAAAAAAATAATTACTTTTTTTAAATAATGGCATTGTATAATGCCTCCTTGCTGCCCTTCTGCAACAGTTCTGATGTACTGCGCATGCATATGCCTACGCAGTACATCAGAGCTGTGGGCAAAAGCAATGGAGAAAACAAGATCTCCGTTGCTTTTTACAAACTGTTTTGCTATGTTAAATGGGTTTAACATAGCGAGACAGCTTTAAAAAAAGCAACGGAGTCTCCGTTGCTTTTTTTAAAGCTGTCTCGCTATGTTAAACCCATTTAACATAGTGAGACAGTTTTGAAAAAGGCAACGGAGAAAGCATGATCTCCGTTGCTTTTTACAACCTGTCTCATTATGTTAAAGGAGTTTAACATAGCGAGACAGCTTTAAAAAAAGCAACGGAGAATCTCCGTTGCTTTTTTTAAAGCTGTCTCGCTATGTTAAACTCCTTTAACATAGCGAGACAGTGTGAAGCAACGGAGATCTTGCGTTCTCCGTTGCTGTAAAAAAAGAGTTATAGTAATGGAAAAAGTCCGGGCGACCGGACGTTTTTCCATTACTATAACTCTGATTTACAACATGCACGATGACCAATCAGCGTGTCCATTTTTGAATATTAATGGGAGGTTGTTGTATAATGGGATATTTACCCTTTTCCTGACTGTACTGCAATCTCGGATTTGGTATATTTATTTAGCATGGGGTGTGGGGGATGCAGGGTAACAAAAATGTAAAAAAAAATGTTTTTTTGTTTTTAATTTTTTTTTATTTCAGTCTTCTAATCTAGGCTGTTTGAAGTTCAAAGTTTCGAAACATCGAGCTTTAGAAGTAGATCCACACTAGTAACAGTGTGTGTGTGTGTGTGTGTGTGTGTGTGTGTGTGTGTGTGTGTGTGTGTGTGTGTGTGTGTGTGTGTGTGTGTATACTAACGAAATAGGTGAATGGTGCCACAACTCTGCTTACATCCTTGGTGTGTCACCAAACCTAATAAATTTCCTCTTAATCCACCACATTTATGGTGCCGACTAAAAACTTAAGTTAATGCATTGCACATATAAAATGCAAACACATGCAAAAATGCATAGACAAATCAATATACTCCTTCTTGTCTAAAATAAGCATCCTAAACCCAAATAAAAAGTAAAACAATTTAAAAGATTAACATAAAATCTGAGCCTTGCCTTATGCCATACAGATATAAAGCTCTGAATGTACCTCAAACAACTCATTTTCAACTAACTGTGTGAGCTTTGGAGGGCCTAGGTTGTGGCTGAGGGTGGTGAGTTGACAATGTTGTACTGCAAATCCTGGGCTGAGGGTGGAAGCTTAGCTTCAGGCATAGCTGACACCTGCAGGGATGTTGTATCATCTGCAGTAAGAAATCTAGAGTAATTATGCTGCAAAAGGTGTGCCATTCAGCCAAGAGTCTAAGCATGTGTGTTAGCACTCATTTATATCCTGGAGGCAGCAGATAGTGTAGCATACAAGCCACCAGCAATAGGGCATAGGACACTACATAGGATATACTGGCTGGTGTTTTCACTTAGGACATTGATCTTAACTTCATTTGGAGAAATGAATGGGCTGTTAAGGTGTACCAGGAGCAAATGGTCTCAACAGAAGAATGAATTTTTGGCTATGTGAAGGGAGGGCAGCATACACCATTTTGTCCTCATCCATGGATTTCAGTTGGCTGAATGGCACACCTTTTGCAGCATAATTACTCTAGATTTCTTACTGCAGATGATACAACATTCCTGCAGGTGTCAGCTATGCTTGAAGCTAAACTTAGGTTTAGAAGGTATGACTTGCCCCTGATGAAACCACACTCAGATGGGTACAGTTTTTGAAGACTTTCTATGTCTTTGTTTATCAGATCCATAATAATTCTTTTCATCGTCTTGCATATAAGACTATTTAAACAATGGATCTGTAGCTTTCTGGATCTGCTCGTGTTTCCCCTTTATGAAGAGAATTGACAGTTTCAGTCCTGCATTCCCAAGTTTTGAAGTCTGTTTGGAGAATGTGGTTGACAATAATTTTTAGTGGGCCTGACATTTGTGTTTCTCGCTATTTAGGAAGCAACTTCAGATATTATCATGACCCACTAATGCAGTGTTTATAGCTTTGTAGAGTACAACGAGGACCTGTTCTTCAGTGATAGTTGGGGCAAAAATGGAAGAGGTTATTTCCTAGGGGGTAACTGGGAGTGATAATGGAGTGAAATTGAAGCTAAATTAATCAGCCAATGAATTTGTTTGAAATCCAGTTTGGTATAGGGAATTCATTTACTATTAGTTCAGTACTCTGTTGGATGATCCCCTTATGGTTGCGTAAGCATTCAGCATTTAGAATTTGCAACCAAGGGAGAAAACATATTGAAAATGATCCACAGCAATGTTAAGCTAGCATATAAGGCAATGCCTCACCCACACCTGGGCAACTCTTACCATCTCTCCATCATGTTACTACCAGCATATAAACTGATGCTAACTAGGGGGAAACCAACAGTGAAAGAAGTAAGGATATGGCTAAAGGGTGCAGTCTCGGTACTCCAAGAATGTTTTTAGAGTACAGACTGGAGCATAGTTAAAGAGACAGCTACTGTGAATCAGTGTATCAACCTAGAGGAGTACAGTGAGGCGATGATGGGCTACATATCAAAATGTGTGGATGATGTAACAGTCACCAAAAACATCATCACTCATGCCAACCAGAAACCTTGGTTGACTAGAGAGGTGTATGAGCTCCTGAAAGCAAGGAATGTAGCCTTTAAATCTGGAGACAGGGATGTCCTCAGAAAAGCCAGAGCAAATCTGAACAAAGGTGTGAGAGAAGCAAAATGAGCCTATGGTAGGAAGATCCAGAGCTACTTCTCTGACCAAAAAGACTCCAGGTGCCTCTGGCAAGGTATCCAGCAAATAACAGACTACAGGCCCTTATCTTCACATTGTGAGAACAATAAGGAATTCCTTAACATGCTCAATGTGTACTCAGCAGATTCAAAGAAGGGAACAAAATAACAGTGATGAAAATGCCCACCAGTCAAAACAAAGAGGCACTCATCCTCTATCCAGCTTGTGTCCAGAGGACATTGCACAGGGTTAACCCAAGAAAAGCAGCTGGACCTGACAACATCATTGGCAGGGTACTCAGACTGTGCAATTCAACAGACAAATGTCCTCACAGATATCTTTAATCTCTCTCTGAGTCATGAAATAGATCCTAAAAACTTCAAAAGCATGACAATAATACCACTACCAAAGAAGTCACCACCATCATGCTGCAATGACTACCACCCTGCAGCCCTAACCTTCATTGTGATGAAAGGCTTTGAGAGGCTGGTCAAAGAAGCAATAACAATTAAGCTACCTATGGATCTTGATACACTGCAGTTTGCTTACCGAGGAAACCATTCCACTGCAGATGCCATAGCACTGGCACTTCACTTATCTCTGGACCATCTAGAAAATAAAAACAGCTACATGAGATTACTATTGTTTGACTTCAGCCCTGCTTTTAATGCAGTCATCCCTATATAGCTGGTAAAGAAACTGCTTCAACTAGGCATCAACACACCCCTTATAATTGTATTCTGGATTTTCTCACGGACAGATCTCAGAAAGTGTGCATAGGAAATAACTCTTTGGATAGCATCACTCAGAATATTGGAGTTCCTCAAGGCTGTGTACTGAGACACTTGCTATTCACCCTGCTAACACAAGACTGCACAGCGAGGTACAACAGTAACCACATCATCAAGTTTGCTGATGATACAACAGTGGTGGGCCACATCAGCAACGATGATGAGGCAGCGTACAGGGCTGAGGTAGAACAACTGATTACCCGGTGTGACAGTAACAACTTAGCACTAAACATGAACAAAAAAGGAGCTAATTGTGGACTACAGGAAAATACACAAGGAGCATTCTCCTCTAACCATCAATGGGAAAACAATGGAAAGAGTGAAAATCACGAAATTTCTGTGAGTGGACATTGATGAGGACTTGTCTTGGAACAGAAATATAAATGCCACAGTCAAGAAAGTACACCAGAGATTGCACTTTTTGAGAAGGTTGAGGAAAGTGGATCTCTCATTAACAGTTCTCACTATCTTCTACAGAGTTACTGTAGAAATCATCCTGATGAATAACCTCGTAGTGTGGTATGGAAGCTGCTCTACCTCTGAATGCATATCCCTCCAGAGAGTGGTGAACACAGCCAATATGATCATCATGACCACCTTACTATCTATCCATGACAACCTCACAGTGTGGTATGGAAGATGCTCTATCTCTGAGCCCAACCATTGCCAGAGAGTGGTGAAGGCAACCGAAAGAATCATCAATACCACCCTACCAGCCATCCATGACCTGCACATGTCCAGATGTCTAGGCAGTGCCAAAACAATAATTAATGACTGCACCCACCCTGCTCACAGACTGTCCATGTACCTATCATCCATCAAGGGCATCTGTAGCATAAGATGCAGAAATATGAGATTCAGAAACAGATTTTTCCCACAGGCTATCAGACTTTTGAGCTCTGACAACAGCCATACTCCATGCCAACCATCTGGGCCATCAGTTCAATGTGGAACACCATCTCAAATTGTGCAATAACTTATCTTCCTGTCTCAATCCAATATTAGTGGAATACTCAGTAAGTCAAGACAATTAATTGGTCATCAGGTGTAGTAGAAAGACCAGAGAAAGGGTCTATATTACCTGATTGAAAGAGGTTTTCATCGAATGCCTTTTCATCGACACATAATCAGCAAACTCCCAATACTCTGAATGGCCACATCAGCAAATTTTTTACCAGGGGAAAAATTCACTTGGCCAACCAAACACCAAACGAACTAACAGACCCTACAAAGTGGGGGGCTTCACCCCCACCCCCCCTAACTAAATATACCAACTCTGAGATCACATTACAGTGAAAAAAAGTGCAAATTCCCGACAATGGCCAAGTGTGTTCTTCCCCTGGGAAAAAAATTCAGTGAAGTGGCCATTCGGAGTTTTGGGACTTTGTTGTTTATGTGTTGATGAAAAGGCGTTCGATGAAAATGCCTTTTGACAAGGTAATATAGACCCCAGGGAAATGTCTCATTATAGTGCAATATCTAATCCTAGTCTGTAACTCAGTCAGAGTACAATACTCAGGAGTGTCTCATTCTTGGCAATACTCAATGTAAGTTGTTAATGCAATGTGTTACCTCAGTACTGTGCAATACTCAAACAAGCAAAGAGATCACTGTATAATAAATAAGGTGAGCTTAATTTATGTGCAATATTAGAATTTTCTGTGTAGACCATTATTGTATATAATAAGTAGTGATATATATGTATATAGTAAGTAGTGATATATATGTATTAATGCCTTGTCATTATTAAGTCTATGTGATATCTGTACATTTAAGACTGGAGATATGGATTTTCATTCAGTTTTTGGACTTGTGTGATTCTGAATGACACTAAGTTTACTTTGAGTTTGCTATGTAACTGAAAAATGGCTTATAGTTGTCCTTAGTCTGGGAGGTTATTTTTGCCTTAGAGATGGCTTTGGTGGATTTGATTAGTCCCCTTAGTTTTTTTTGTTGAGACTGAGGGAGATTTTTGTCTGTTTTACATAGTCCTTCTTATCTTTGGACAGGATATTCTTTCTTCTGTTGTACAACTGATTTATACTGGGGTCCACTAAAGGGGCTTATTTTTGGGGTTTATCCTAAATTTATTTTGGTTTTGTACTCCTACTTCCACTCAGTTATTTACATGGTTATACAGGGTTTCTGTAAATGCTTCTGCATAGGCCACAGTGCTCACTGAGTTTGGGGGGGCTTGGAATTTAGTTATGTCATCACTTAATAGGGGTAGTTAGCCTTAGAAATGTTTTTAACTGTTCTAGGATACGCTGGGAGTTTGAGCTTTATATCTATTACAAGGGTGACCACTTTGTGATCTGACCTAACTGGTGAGGACATTACACTGGAGCGGTGCAACTTTCCCTCATATTTAAAGTACCATACCTGGGATATTTGCACCCCTAGTAGGTGTACAGACTAGTTGTTCCAGGGCGTTTGCATTAAAAAAAATACAGGAATCTGTGAGGCTGCATGTTAGTAACTGAGTGCAACAAAAATTTGTCTGATTTGTGTCATAAATAAAATGTTTTGCTCTATTGGACTTGTAGTGATCAGCTTCTGACTTGCATCTTTGTATTTGTCATTAAAACTCATTCCCTAAACTTAACATTCAAGACATTTTATGTAACCTCCCACAAATATCCCATGTGTAGACACAATGCATGCACACTTATTTTATGTAACCTCACACAAATACCCATGTGTAGACACAATGTGTGCACACTTATTTTATGTAACCTCACACAAATATCCTATATGTAGACACAATGCATGCAGACTTATTTCCTCCATAATATAATATTAGGATTCACAATACCAGAAATACAGATCGACAGTCCTAATCTCTCCTGGTTACTCATCAGTTTTCTTCTACTGGGGTTACCTCATCCATCCTTTTCTAAACTCTCATTGGTCCTTTTCCAGTATGAACTCACATAGAGTGGACTCCCATTCTGCTCTAGGTCTTTTGTATTCTGCATCTCAAGTGAAATCGAAAAGTAGGTGTATCTCCATCTACTCTTATCCTTTTGCTTTTCTGTACTTAATTCAGACTCATACAGAGTGGATTTCCCTTCCACTTTGAGCCTTTTGCATTCTGCACCTCTTCCATCTGTTAAAGCAAACTGCAGGCTGTCAACATTTGCCTCTCCTTAGAAACTCTCCACCGACTGCTTAAAAAATTTTGTTATGGTACCTTTGTACTGCAGAGCAGTAACAAACTGTTTCAAGGCCTGTCTCTGTTTTGTTTTATGTGCAGGGTTAGCTGCAGGTTCTGCCCATAGTACCCTTGACTCTGGTGTCAAGGAATGTCCCACTTGTATTCCCAGCAGCTATTCCTTGTGTGACGTTATTTATATCTATAAATATATATCTACATGGATGCAGGTTAGAAAGTCAAAAATACAATTGTACAAAGCTTACAAAATGGAGATGAAATGCTCAAATCTTGTAAGCTTGAAAACAAACACAAAACACACACTACACCTGTTTTGCAAGCCCCCACGTTCCCAACTACTCATATATTCCAACTTCAAGATCGCACCGCAGTGGGGAAAAGATCAATAACCAGCTCAGCAGTGTGCTGGGATCCCAGACAGTTCAGGTTCTGGCAAAAACAAGCAACATTCTTTTTCTCTTTGCCAGTTCAGATTTAATAAGATTTGTGCATTTTGGTTCAATCTTCTAAGTCTTATGCAATTGTATTTTTAACTTTCTTACCTAGAACCATCGACATTTTTATTTTTATTTATTTATTTATTTTACATTTGTTAACAGGGAAAATCCAGCTGGATCAGTTCCATTTGCATTGGAGGCCCGGGGCGAAAAGCTCCACAATTAAGAAGACATTTATACAATTAGAGATATACATACAGTTATACAATTAGAGATATACATACAAAACAGGTAATAGAGCAAAATGTATTTACAAGTAGAGTTATTCTTTACTTTGTTAACTATAGTCAAACTTGCAGTGTAGGACTAAGATACAGTTTTGAGTAATATTTACAAGGGTTCAGTGAAAGGGTTTATACAGATATATTCAGAGTTTGGTTTCCAGTAGTTACCAGGTTTTGCAGGACAAAAGTTACAGTTTGAGATAGTTTTACAAAGGTAGTAAGAACTGCTTACAGATTTAATAAGTATGTATAGAAGGGAGCAGAAAGAACAATGTGATATATGATGAGTCAGTATTTCAATGTGCATAGATATAGTGTGATGTTTAGACTGGAGTAGATTGATAGAAGATAGATGAAAGGTATAGGGATTGTCATGTGATACATGGGCAAATCCAAGTTGTCCTGAGATGAGATTTGAGTGATTTTTTGAAGTTTGTATTTGTTGTTGTGGAGGGTATATTGGTGGGGAGATTGTTCCATTTTTTGGCTATGATGTGGGAATAAAGGTCTTTTCCTACAGTGTTGTTAGTAGTAGTAACACTGAGGAGGGATTTATTGGAAGAGCGTAGAGTGGAAGAGTGGGAGGTTATTAGATGACTGAGGGCTGGAGTTTTGTCTGGGTACTTTCTGATGTTAAAGACGTAGGTGAGTTGTTGGTAAGATAATAAGTTAGGAAATTCAAGCCATTTAATTTCTTTTAATACTTGGCAGTGATGAGTCCTAAAGGGGGAATTGTTGGCAGATTTAGCTATTTTGTTGTAGCAAGCTTCTAACTTATCTAGCTCTGATTTTTTAGTGTGGGTTAGGATAGGTGCTGCATAAGTAAGTGTCAATAGGAGGTGAGTATGAGCTAGAGTGATGCGTGCTTTTTCTGTGAGATAGTTTTTGTGCCTGTATCGGGTTCCCATTTTCTTATGAACGTTTTGAATAGCTTGTGCTATGTGAAGATCAAATGCTAGGTTGTTGTCTATTTCAACTCCTAGGAGTTTTGTATGAGTGGATGGAGAGCTGATAGTGCCATTCCTATTTGAGACAGAGAAAGTGGAGAGGGAGGATTTAGTTTTATTAGGTGTGAACAGCAGAAGTTTGGTTTTGTTAGGATTAAGTATAAGTTGGATGTCGGTGATACAAGTTTCAATAGCCGAGAAAGATTCCTGGGCTAGTTGTTGGAGAGTATTTACATATGGAGCTGCACAGATGAGAGTGGAATAATCTGCATACTAAATTAGTGAGGCTTGCTTAGAGGAGGTATACAGATTGTTTGTAAAAATCGTGAAAATTAATGGGCCTAGTATAGAGCCTTGAGGTACTCCTATAGAGTTGGGGAGAGGAGGGGATAGCTCATTATTACATTGTACAGATTGTTGTCTGTTTGATAGATAGCTATTGAACCAGGAGCTGGTAGAGGAAGTAAAGGATAGAGAGTGAAGGCTGTCCAGTAGTTTAGAGTGTGAGACCATGTTGTAAGCTTTTGAGAGGTCTAAGAAGGTAGCAGATACATAGTTGTTGTTGTTTCTATGTTGATTAACCAGGATGGCGAAAAAGAGAAGAGCAGAAGTTGTACTATGGTGAGGGCAGAAACCATGTTGGATGGATGAGAGAAGCTTGTTAGTGTCTAGGAATTGCATAACTTGTGAGTGCATGCATTTCTCAAGGAGCTTAGATAATGGGGAAAGAATAGCTACTGGCCTGTAGTTGGAAAAATTTTAAGATTTGCCTCCTTTGTGAAGAGGTATAATGTAGGATATTTCCATAGTTGTGGTACATAGGCTTCCTGAATGAACCTGTTTATCAGGATTGATACTGGATAAGAATGAGAGTCAGCTGCTATTCTTAGGAAGTTAGTGGGTGTACTGTCTGCAGCTAATCTGGTAGGTTTTAGTTTGCGGAGCAGGTTTTTAATTTTTGATGTAGGGACTGGAAAGAGGGAGGAGGATGGTTGGTTGGTAGTATTGTCAGGAGCGTTTCTAGTGGTTGTGTTAGATGAGGTATTGGTGTTTGTTAGCTGGTTGGAAAGAGTTTGGATTGAGTTTATGAAGTGAGAGTTAAGCTGGGAGGCAATATCTTTGCTATTAGTATATGGGGAGGTGGGGGTAGCAATTGTTCCATGTTTTAGCAAAGAGTTGATAGAATGTCAAAACTTTTGGGGGTTGTTTGCTTGTTTGTTTTGGAGGCTTAGGAAGAGTGTTGTTTGCCCTGTTTGGTTTGTATTTTGGCTAGGTTCCTAAGTTGTTTGTACTTTTGTTTGGTTTGGTCAGACTTGTCTTGTTTCAATTGCTTCCAGGTCTTGTCTCTGGTTTTAAGAAGGGCTCTTGTGTCCCGACTTAACCATGGTGCAAAGTTTGCTTTGATTTTTCTCTTTCTTACTGGTGCATTGAAATCTAGAACTGAGGTAAATGTATTATTAAAGTATTCTACTGCCTGATCTAGGTGTAGGGTTTTTAGAGGGAGCCAGTTACATTGGTGGAGAATGTTATTTAGTTTGTCTGTGGTTAAGTTACGATCATCCCTGATGTTTTTATAGGTTAAGGGTTTGGGAATTTTGTTTTGTTTCCTGAGGAGGAAAGTAGGGAGATGGTCACTGAGTATGTCAGGTAGGGACCCTACCTGATAGTGATGTTTTGGGGTATTTACTAGTGTCCAGTCAATAATGGTTTGTTTATGTTTTTTTATCTATTCTGGTGGGGTCTTGAATTAGTTGTGTGAAGCTGTAGAGGTTAATACTGTTGTTAGGGTTTTTGGAGCTGAAGGTTTGCCAGTTGGTATTGAGGTCACCTAGTAAAATTGTTTCCTGAGGGCAATTTTGATTCAACCATTGAAGGATTTCTTCTATAGCTGGGGAGTTATTTCCAGGAGGAATGTAACAACAGATGGTGTTAATTTTTTTCTCTTTGTTTATTGATAGAATAGAGCCTATGGTATCAGCATTTTGAAATTATGGTAGAGGGGTATGAAATGGTTGGAGGTTTATTCCATTTTTAAATGGAATTGTGACTCCACCACCCATCCTATTTGTTCTGTCTAGCCTTAGGATGTTGTAACCTGGTGGTAGAATCTCATCACTTGTGATATGAGGTTTCAGCCATGTTTCGGTAATGGTTACAATGTCAGGGGAGTAGTGAGGCATAAAAGCATGTAGGTCTACTTGTTTATTTGAAATACTTCTTATGTTGATATTAATTATTAGGAGATCAGATTGACCTCTATTTGGAAGGTTAGTAAAGGAGGGTCCTGGTTTTGGGTGTATGTCAGCAGCTATGCGGAGTCTTTTACTGAGTTTAAATATGTGTTTGATAACATAGGTTAGGTTTGAGAGTGATATGTATACTGCTTTCCTATTGATAGTAGTAGGTAGATGGGTGTTGGGTGTGTGTGGCATAATATTTGTGGAAAATAATGTTGGACAGACTGTACATATATATGTTATATCATTCACTCAGTCATGGAAGTAGCTTATGTATTGACATTTGATTACCAGGAAAGTCTTCCAGGGTAGGTGCCCATTTTCAGCAGAGGCCTGAGGAGAAAGTCTTAAAATTATTGCAGGACATTTTAAGAAAAATAATTTTAGAACTTAAAATAATACAAAAATGTCTGCAGTTTAAACAATTATAACAAATTAGACAATGTGAAAGTGTTGGTTAAGAATAGATACAAGTTATATGACAATTTAATATTTAGAGAAATTTTAGCCAGTTTAAAGAGAAATTAAATGTAAGTATAGTACAAAGAGGAATTGCAATATGAAGAGAGAACAAACAGGGTCATGGCATATTTACAAAGAAAGTGAGGGGAGAGAAGTTGATTGAAGTAAGGTAGTGAGTGAAGAAGGGAGAATAAAGATGTGTATAGTAGAAACTGGTACTTATTAAAGGATTTAAGCTGAGTACTAACTGATCAAATGCACAAGTTATCTAAAATGTGCATGTCTGAGCCTCAAACATGCCTTTCCTTAGATATGTGAGAGTGTAGTAGGACATGTATTGGAAATACATATTTACCCTGCTATTGTGTGATTTTGGAGTTAGTTTATAGAAATCTGCGGCCATGTAAATCGTGCTGCAGTATGGCAAAAAAATCTATTATTTTATGTGAATGTGTATGGTGATGTATGTTGTGTAGTGTGTTAATTTCTGTGTGTATATGATGTGAGAGATTTTGTGCCTAGGATTTGAATTCAAAAGTGTGTGTGTGTGTGTGTGTGTGTGTGTGTGTGTGTGTCAGTGTGTATTTTACTGTCAATTGAATGTGCAGAGTTTGGACATATATGGTGGCAAGATGGAGTTTTTCTTGATAATATTTTTACTTATGGTGTGATAATTGTGTGTTTTCATAATTTGGTAAGCACTCTTATTATATATATAGAGAGAGAGACCGAGGACATAGATATAGGTATAGATATAGATATAGATATAACTATAGATATAGATATACCTGATGTTTGCAGTGAGGCATACAGTGGAGAAGAAGAAACGAGGAAAGAGTCCAACTGGGTGTTACTAGACTTGGAGAAAGCATATGTCAAGGTCCCAAAAAAAAGCTTATTTGGGCAGCCTTGCAATGGTTCAAAGTTCTGGGAATATAAAGAGAATTTGTGCAGACAATGTAAATGAACACAGTGGCAAAAGCACTAACAGTAACCAGACACATGGAGAATTTCAAGTGAAAGTGGGGGTGCATCAGGGTTCAAATCTGAGCCCACTGCTATTCACACTGGTGATGCCCTGCATTAGCAAACAGGATAGAGAGACAAGCCCCCAGCATCCTTCCATACACAAACACACATAGCCTGCTAATTATATATAACTATATATATCAACTCTGAGATCACATTGCAGTTTGGAAATTTCCTGATCCTTATCGTTCCACGATCTTGCACCAACAAAAACTTTGGTATATGCAATTATCTGATTTTTGATATACCATTTTTTTTTCATTTTCATGAAATTAACTTTCACCTGAAGGCATGCATCTTGTGTGTGTGTGTGTGTGTGTGTGTGTGTGTGTGTGTGTGTGTGTGTGTGTCTATTTATATCTATCTACCTATATATATATATATATATATATATATATATATATATATATATATGGATTCCTATTACAAGAAGGAAAGTTCACTACTTCAAACTTGTAATAGGAAGCCTCACGTCTGCGAAAGTTCACTTTAACGAAAGTGAACTTTTGCATAAGTGCACTTCACTGAAAACACTGCAGCACAGTGGAGGACATAAAAACAAGCTATGTCCTCCACTATGGTGCGATAGTCACGGACTTTAGTAAGGCGGGTTATGGGGAAGGGGATAGTTAGTAAAGCTATCCCCTTACCCTAACCCATGCCCTAACCCTAAGGTTTGTGACTATCACATCATAGTGGAGGACATTGCTATGTCCTTCACTGCGCTGTAGTCATCACAGACCTTAGGGTTAGGGCACGGGTCATGGTAAGGGATAGCCCTATGAGCTAGCCCCTTACTATGACCCGTGCCCTAACCGTAAGGTCCGTGAGTACTGCACGGAAGTTCAGTGCAGCACCCATTCGTTGTACTGAACTTTGTGTAAGTGCACTTTTGATTAAGTGCACTTACGCAAAGTGAACATTCCATGCACTATTTTGAGTTAGTGAAAATGCGATATAGTGTATGGAACTCATGTATAGATATATATATATATATATATATATATATATATATATATATATATATATATATATATATATATATATATATATATATATATATAGATATATTCATCTCTCTCTCTCTCTCTCTCTCTATATATATATATATATATATATATATATAGGTCTACCTGAAAACACCGACACACCAAAACACCAACAACGAGATAACCGATACCACAAAACCAACAGTTCTAAAGCACGAAACTTCACATGCCCGACAAACCACAGTCCCGACAATCAACAAAACAAATACCTTTTTTGAAAAACACACACACAACACAAGCACACCAAAAACCTTACAAACCTACACTAAACCTTACATACACAACTATCTATGCACTAACCTTAACCCAAATCCTAACCCTAAGGTCAGTCACTATTGCACACTCATCTAACCCGTGCCCTAACCCTAACTCACTTAACCTGCCCCTAACCCTAAAGTCTGTCACTATTGCACACTTACCTTATCTGCACCCTAACCCTAACTCACTTAACCCGCTCCTAACCCTAAAGTCTGTCACTATCGCACACTTACCTTAACATGTCAGTGTTCTCAGCGTCGGGCTTTTCAACTGTCGGTCATCTCCATTGTCGATCTTCCGGTGTCGGTGTTCTCGTCATCGCCGTTTTCAGCTTGCGGCATTCGAAAAAAACAGTGAAAATAAAAACATCGGCTACACAATAACAACATAAAACAGTAACATCAACAAGTTGGTATTCGATATTGTCGACATTATCCAACTTACCTTACCTTCCAGTGTTTTGCAACTATTGTTTTGTAGGGGGACAAGCCCCCCCAGTGCCCCCCTCACCCCCTGCTACTTAGATATACAAACACCGAGATCGCACTATAGTGAAGAAAAGAGTACATTTCCATATCCCCAATGTAGTGCAATCTTCAAGCAGAACATTGATCTCACAACAGTGAAAAGACACTAGCATTTGCTGTTGTGGAGTTGAACATATTTCGTTCAGTGTTACATGAACTCGAAAACTGCATTTCGATCATTCCAGTTTGAGTGACTGCTGTCCAAATTTTGATAGTAAAGCATATATGTGTGTGTATGTGTGTGTGTGTGTGTGTGTGTGTGTGTGTGTGTGTGTGTGTGCGTGTGTGTGTGTGTGTGTGTTAATCTCGAATTACTGAAATCTTGAAATTCAGTAACCCGAGACCATGAAGCTGAAAACCAGAATGCTGAATGTGCGTAAGAGTGAATTTGAATATCTCGAATCCGCGCTTATGCATTTCTGATACGTCACATGTAGTGTTATGGTGCCTGAAATGGCAGGTAAGTGAGTGTTTGTGTGTGTTTTTGTACATTGTGTGTGTGGGTAAGGTTAGGGAGGTGTAGGTGTGAGTGTGAGTGTTGGATTTGTTGGTGTTTGTGTCTGGGTGATGTGTATTTGTGTGCGAGTGAGTGGAGGATGGCATGGTGTGAGTGTTTTTTTTTTATGTTATGTGCGACCTCGGAGTTGGTATATATAAGTAGGGGGGTGTGAGGGAGCAAAGCCCCCCACATGGGGGGGTGCAGGTGGGCTTGCCCCTCTACTTATATGTAGTGAAGGGCTATTTGGTTTGTGTGCTTTGGGTGGAACAGTGTGTATGTTAAGTGGTGTATGGTGTATGTATGTTCGTGATTGTGTGATTCGGGATTGTGGTTTCATTGTTGTGAATGGTTCGACTTCATAGTCTCGGTTTACTGAATTTCGAGCTTTCAGTAATTCGAAATTATGAAGTGAAACTATATATATATATATATATATATATATATATATATATATATATATATATATATTTACCGGGAGGTCCAGTCAGCCAGAGTGTGCCCATTTGCAGTGGAGGCAAGGGGAGAAAAGCTCTAAATTCAAACAGACATTAAACAGATTACAAAAACACAATGCAGTAAACTAGACAGCATACAAATATAAATTACTATGTTACAGAGAACATACAAAAATGAAACGTTAAATATACTGGACATACAGTTCATATCAATCCAATGCCATAGATTATATAGTATATTTATGAATGTTGCATTAGCTGCTGGGTAGAGAAAAAAAGGTGGTGGTAACAGACTGATTAGACTGAAAGCAAGGTAGAGGCATGTGAGCCATTATTACATTAGTGGCAATATTAAATTGTGTATATAGTTAGCTACGTGCTAATACATACATTGCTTCTAAGTGGCTGTGTTACTCATGATAGGACATTTTAAGTTGACATATATATGTGTGTTTGTGTGTGACACACACACACACACACACACACACACACACACACACACACACACACACACACACACACACACAGTGGAATAACTGATTATTGTCAATTACCATGTCAGTCACCTACAACTACACTCATTCAATAGCAAGTGTAACAAACATGCAATCACATAAAAGCACATTCATGGCAGTAACAATATGATGTAATTTCTCCTGGCCCCCTTCAATAAAACTCATCACACCAGCATGGTATTTTGATGATCTTTATTAACTTCCAACAATATAACTTTATTGATCATTTCAAAATGTTAATGATAACATGAACATCCTTGTAACCACAACATGTAATATCTTTGTAACCATACATCAGGGCAGCGTATCTCCACTGACTTTGTCCAAATAAGCAGCGTCCATGTCATCTCTCATTTATTCTTATTAATAAAAGCAGTTCCCTACTGCTCACTGTCATCCCTCAAACTCCTTGCATCAACACCCAGTACCAACAGAGGGAAAAGAAGAGGAACAAGCCTGCCCATCTTCTCCACCTAACACCCACCTCCATAACCATACCTTTCAAAATAACCCAAAAAGAAAGGAAAAGAGGGTGCCTAAATCTGATTCCCTTTCCCAGTTACACTCATATAAAACCCATGTCCCACCCTACACCTACCTCTCTTCTTCTAAACTTTGTCTACTAAACTAACCCTTGCCTTTCCAGAGTTTAATAACACCTTCCCTTACTTCATAACTTTAACATACTTCCCCAAACAAAATCACCCACACTCCCATTTAACTCCCCTTATCCCCTAAGCTAAAGCGTCCCTGGAGAAATTGGTTTGTTCCCAAACCTCATTTATCCCATTCCTCTTCAATAAAACATACCACACTAAAATGGCATTTGACAAACTTTATTAACTTCCAACAACGTAATTTTATTGCATCATTTCAAAATGTTAATCACAACATGAACATCTTTGTAACCACAACATGTAAAATCCTTGTATCATACATCAGGGCAGCATACCCCCACTCATCCTGCCCAAATAAGCAGCATCCATACCACCACTCACTTATACTTACTAATAAAAGCAACATTCTACTGCTTGCTTTCTTCCTCCAAACCCCTTGCATCAACACCCTACATCAAGAGTGGGACTAGAAGAGGGACAAGCCTGCCCCACTTCTCCACAAACCAGCCTGACCACAAGCTGCCCCCCTCTCTTAATGAAGAACTTTCACTAAACCTTCCAAAAATAAACTTAAATGTACATTAAATAGATCCAAATCAAACTCATTCAGGTGCACTCCATCATTTCTAAACCAAACCAGGTCTCTGTCATCAAAGTCCATATGTTCTATTATGTGCATACCCAAAGCAACCAACTGTCACACCAGTCTTCAATTAATAAACCTCCATGCCTGCTCCAACACCATAACACTAGCTGCATTCTTCCAGCATAAATGCAGTACTATCTCAGACCATACAATGCACAAATTCAGATATAACCTCTTCGACGTAACCAATTACTCCCTTATCCTATACACCAACTGCTTTATAGGAATTATTCTCAAATTATTGCCAGCCAAATGTACTACCGATACTCAAGGAAACCCTATCTGTGATTGTATAAATGCAAATTCCTCCATAAGCTGATTCCACCTAAGACCACTAATACCATGCCACCTGACTCTCCACCCAGGTCGATACACACAGAGTTCCTTGCTAGCTGTCCTAACAGCAGCCCTCTTTGCTGCCCAATGAATATATAAATGGCCCAGGATGACAACCTCCTTCAATAAAAAAATAATACTAAACCAGCAATTGAATCCATTACCTAATATGAGATAAAAAGGCATTTGAAAATCACCTACCCACTCTCTGAATTACCTCAACTGCTCTCCTTCATCAAATCTGAAGCCCTACCCAGTGCAAAAAGAATGAGTGGATAACATCTCTCCCTGAAAACCCATACAACACCAAGCCCTTCTTATTACATATAAAAACTGATTACTCATTACCACCTTACCCTCATCTCAACCAAAAACTAAGTACCGAGGGCTATTAACATGAGTCCACATCAATCTCCTAACCCAACCCACCAAACACATCCAATGACTCCCATCTTTCCCAAGAACTTTCTGTGTGCCCTTCTCTAACTGATTTGTTTTAGACCTACATAACCAAATGTGTACTGTCACTGAAAAAATGAATGACCCTTACAATTCTGACACATGGAATGCTCCGGAATACATCCATAAACACAAGGTTACCCATAAAACATAATCCACTGAATCAACAACCACTAAAGCTAAACCCTTTAATGAAACTTTCAAAACCTATCTTGTCAAAGGCTAACGCATATCCATATTCACACCAGCCACTCTACCCCATCCTCTCAACATATGCCCCACTGTCCAGGGCTTCATGAAATCATGCAACCCAGCCACCTGGACAAATATACTAATCACTGCCAAGTCCACACTGACCAACTTCACCACCTTACCTTGATCCCAAACCCAAGCCACAAATTGCAATAATAGTACTTTCATCCAAAACCTTTTGTTCTCAGGCAACTGTAAAATAAATTTATCAGAATCAATAATTCCTTACCATATGCCATCCTGGTAGATGTCACCTAAGACTGCTGCATCAACTTGGTTACTTCAGGCCAAGATACCATACCTCATCTGCCAACCCCATCAGATCTGTCTCTGCCCCCAGGACCAACTGTCAAAACCTAGAAAACTGAAATTGAGACAGACTGTCAGGAATCCCATTTAAAGCCCCTTCCACATGCGCACTTGTTAAAGAAAAATGTATTAACTAACTCTGTAAGACCAACTTATGTAAAACTAAAAATAACAAATCAGACCTCACAGTCTTTACCTGCAAAACGTGCACCATTGGCATATTGTCCGAATAAAAATTACCCTCTTCCCCTCAACCACTCCTGCCAAACTACTGACTCAACCCAGTCTGGCATTAACTCCAAAAAAGGCAACATCCCTTTCTCACTCATCTCTCCAATCTGCCAGCCAACAAACTACAAACCACACCATTCCACCAACTCCATCCATAAACAATTGCAATTCCCCTTGACCAATCCATCTGCCAAAAGGAAATGCCATTAAACCCCTCCAACCACTCCAAAAAGGATAAAAGTGCCATATCATCCCATACCAACTTACTAATTCTGACCCAATGATGATTGCTTTTCCCTCATTTTAACAAAAAGGCCATTGACCTACAAAAAGTATGCCCCAGATGAATTGCCTGACATGCAAAATTTAGAAGCCCTTAAAACTCCATAACCTCCCTAATCTGCACCTTATCATTGCACACCACCCATCCAATCTTCTCCTTCAAACTTGCTATCTTGTCTGCTGACATCCACTAATAAACCCAAGAAATCTAATGCCTTATCTGGGCCTTTGAACTTCTGCCTAGCCAATGGGACTCCCAGCTCCTCACACATCCCCAAAACTCTTTTCAAGCTTTCCAACACTCCCGCAAATCCATCTCCTACTATCAAGAAATCATCCAGGTAATGCACCAGGTAATGTACTACCCTCTATGTGTAGACCCCACCCACTTCTGCCAAACCCAATAAAGTACAGTGCTAAATTTCTCAAAATTAGTGCAGGCTACTGAGCATCTCATTGGCAGAGCCTTGTCAAAATAAAAGTTGTTCCCAACCACCATACCCAACAACAGCCACTCCTCCTGCACCGGCAAAAGGTGAAATGCAGATTCAGTGTTCACCTTTACCAGCCAAGTATCCTTAAATCCCCAAATAACCTTCATGACATCATCCAAAGATGCATAACTGACCTTGACATCCTCTACTGAAATAAAGTTATTAAGGGAGTTTCCTTCCAGGTACGACAAATGGTGAATCAACCAGAACTCACCAGCCACCTTCTTAGGAACCAGACCCAATGGTGAAACCTTAAAACTGACAAGAGGGGGGGTATTAAAAGTGGACAACAACCTACCTACCTACCATTCCTTCTCTACCAAACCTTGCAAGATATTATCCTTCCCCTGTAGACAGCACAGATTCTTATACACTATTCCATCTGCCATATTAATAATTTGGTGAATCCTGGCTTGCTTTCTACTAATGTGGGTGTTTTAACTTCTTCTTTTCATGGATTTTAAAACTTACCAGGTAGCAGGGAACATTCGGGGGCAGATTTAACAGAAAACCCATGGTAAAATCCATCAATTATTTTTTCCTTAAGTGACAAGTCAGGAAATTGCTGGAGCATGCTCCTTAATACTTGCACCTTAATGTGAGAATGTTCCCTTTGATCATCCTCTTGCTCCCTAAAAGGGCACCACTCACCTCTGCCCCCAAAAGTTCTCTCCTACCTGGTAGATTTTAAAATCCCTGAAAAGAAGAAGTTAAAACACCCACATTAGTAGAAAGCAAACCAGGATTCACCAAATTATTATCCTGCCAACCACACTGTAACACTCGATGGATCCTGTATGATCAACATCTCGCATTAAAAGCCCAACATATCCCTACCCCTTTTCCCCTTATCCTCCCCCCTCTACTAACCACTCCAAAGCTATTCATAATAGTGGCTAGCCATATGTCTAGATGTTTAACCTCCCAATGGAGGGAGTAATCAACTGTTTTCCGCTTCTGAATCTTCTGGTCATAACCCAACCAAGCAGTCCTCACCTGCAAATGCTGAGCCTTCTGAATCATATGAAAGTAGCTCAAGATTGGTAAAGTCAAAACAGTATTCTTCTCTGGCCAAACTGCCTTGTAGTACATGAAACTAACCACTCAATTATCTCATGTCCAAAGTCACAGCCTATCTACTGCCCTCCTCTTCAAAGCTACTAAAGCCACCAAAAGGTCTTTGCTATTTGCTGTTTCTGATTCCACCTATCATTGAATCCCTTCTGCATCAATTAATTCAAAGACACTGAAATACTCCCCCTCCAAATCTTCTCCTTAACTGAGAACAGTATGTGAGGTGTCACAAAATTGTGCCTGTCCCTTGCCCAAAGCCTATGTAACTAACCAATCCCCCAGCCATATGCCAAAGTCTGACCCAGCTTCATAGAGTGATCCCCCATCCCACAGATGACCCCAAGCTCACAGTGGACAACCCTATGTTACACTGCCCACTGACTGCCTCACTCTGGTCCTGTTAACCCCTAAACTAAAATTTTCCCTGAGCAAATTAGTTTGTTCCCAATCCTCATTTAGCACAAAAACTCACCAGACTGCAGAGGAAAAACTGGAGTGGACAAATATTTATGGATTTTGGGCTCCCAAGATACAATGGGAATTCCTGGGTAAGACTGATAAAAATCAGCCGTATGATATCCTGAATCCGTATTTCATAAAAACAAAACATTCAGTTGCTGATAATGCTTATCAATTACATATTTATTCAGATTCTTCTATACAGGAAGGCTATTCAGCTTCATAACATTAGTGAGTATATACATGCATACATACATATATACATATTTTAATTAAGAACTTTTGTTCCCCATTATCTGCATTCACTAACGCTAGCACCTCATTCATCTATAAAGGCACAGGTTGATTAATAACATGCTTTTCACTGCAGGATGATAAATTATTATAAATATCTTTTCTAAATCAGCTTACATATCTTATTTACAAATAATTAGAATGCTGTGATAGCTGTATCTGAATTACAGATTTTTTTTCTGAAATACATTATTCATACTTTCTGCAAGGCTGCAAAAAGGCTTCAAGTTCATTTTATGGAACACTTATCTAAAGAGCTGATTGAATCAACTAAATGAGCTCTTGTGTTTGCAATAAGGGATAGTTCTTATTTAAATCAGGCAGTTCTGTGGGAAATTTTACACAGTTTGAAAAGTTTACAGCCAAATTCTTCATTAGTGTTTGCAATCACAAAATGGACATACAAGTTAGTCACCAGAGTGATTTTCCAGTCTAAGGAATATGTTGACTCTTCTTGTTCATCTCTCTTGTCAATGTCTGCACTTGTTGGTAGTGTCATCTTAATGTCTGCATTAGTTTATTTGAACGGCAGGCATCAGTTTGCTCTCCTATCTGATTATTCTGAAGCCCTCAGATGAAGTAGCAGTCATCCAAACAAGCAAATTAATCTGATATTCTGCTGGACAGTTATTATTAGTATGAACATTAGGCTGTCAATTATTTTTCTATGTCTATACTGCAGCAGTCATATTTCAGTGATAAATATTAATGTCACTGGACTTATTAGGGCCTGAATTAACTTTACCAGCATACTAGCTATTCCAATTAAATATGTAATCATGAGCAAAATCATCGTTGTCCTCTGAAATGTATATTTTGTGATATTTTTAAGGCTATTCTCATGTGTAGCAACTCTTAAAAAAACATCTTTCAACTCATAATTGTAAAAAATAAACCCCAGGATTTAATAAGATCTGTGTAGGCACTGTGTAGAGCCTACACAGAATGTATCCATGTGCATGGTCATGGCTTCCCCTCAGCAGAGTGCCATGAGCATTAATGATGGCACACTGCCGAGGGGGAGCATAGGAACAGGGATATTGAATCGATGAAGGGAGAAGTGTAGCAGCTACCAGTGGCTGTGAATGTGTACAGGGTGAGGCTCCCTGTACTGCTCCCTGCTACTGTTGAAATGCTGTGAATTGTTTCAAATGTGTAATATTTTATTTTTCTGATTCTTTTTCTCATTCTTGTATGCTTGCCCATCGCAGAGTGCAGCAATGCCAAGCTGTGCTCACATATAGACAGCTGACACCTGCCAAACATCTAAAAATAAATACCAGATGTCAATAATTATCATAATTATCATTATTATGTTTTTTTTTTTTGTAATTGCTGTTTACATGGCATGGCATTGAGTCCTGCAGAGCCGAGTGGCACTTATACAGACATAGCCGATGGCTGCCAGACATCTCAAAATAGGAAGCAGATGTAATTAATTATTTAATTTGGGGTCTATTTATGTGTGTTTGGGCAGTATGGCACAGTGCTTAGCAATGCTAACAGGTAGTCCAGTAGTATATGTGAAGGTATACTAGTTTTCATACTATCCAAGTAGCTAACTGGGTAGAATTACAGCCTAATGCTTATTAGGTCTTTGGTTTAAGTCTGTAGCAGTGAAAAGATGTCTGTAATATAATTTATTATATATGTTTAATGTTAAAAACAAATTTGTGAAATATGGCACTGCTGCACTGCACTGCTTAAACATGCTAACTGTTACTGCTGTTTGAGTGGTGCTAAGCTTAGCTAAAACCTTGGTTATGTGAGTTTTTGTGCTACTTTGCTGTGCTCAGTTGGTTTGTGTGATGCTAACCATCATGGTACTTTTTTGAATGTTGCTCAATGATATATAAAGGTGAAAAACAGCCTATAGTAGGTGCAATAGGTGTGAATTCTGCATCATTCTTTAGAGTCTAATCAACTGTTGACATGGCAGGTGGTGCTGGTGAAGTTGCATGCTTTCCAGTGCAGAGATAGGGTGTTCAGGTGTCCATGGTCTTTTTTGGGCTATTGGTAAAACATTATGAACCCAGGCTGCTGCAGAGAGGTTTTCAGGGCTCAGAATGTAATGTGGGGCACTGGGACTGGTCAACCAGGGAACTTACCAGTTCTACTGGTATACCCCACATTGCTGTGCAGTGTCATCACCATTATGACTGCCTGAAGAGGAGAAAGAGGGGAGGCTTGGACACCTGGGTCCAAGAGGCATGAGCTGGGAATGCCCCACAAATATGTAAGTACATTTTCCACTGTTTTATCAAACTGCAAGCTGAATGTCTGCAAAACGGGTATGCATAACGGTGTGCTTCTTTTCCACAGCTGCAGCTGAGATGGCTCATAATGTTGAGTCCCATGCCAGGCGCCTGGCCAGGCTGTGCCATGAGTGTGGTGAGTACAGATTTATTATGCTAACTGTAGTGCAATATGTAAAAAAGAGTAAAGCATTTACTGCAATAAAATATACACAATAACAACTGTAGTGCAATAAAAGGTCAAGTAGAACTGTGTTGCAATAAATGGACAATAAAAGCTGTATTGCAATAAACAATACCAATAACAGTAAGCAAAATGGTGTACAGCAGGATTGTATTGTCACAACCATTGCAGTAGAGATGTATGCATTGATTGTCTATTGTAAGGTTGCTGCAGTCAAGTGCAATACTGTGTCGGGGCCAATATCAGTCACATAATACTCTCTATTCCTCCTACTCCAGACAATAAAGGTATAGGCGCGAGGTACCCCATCCTATGGGCTGATATTGTGTGTGGACTTCACAGACATTTATCAGCAATACCAATGAAGTGTTAAACAGCAGTGTTGATTCCTAAAGAAATTTGTTTTAATAAATGCAGTACGGCTGTATTCCATGCATGTGTGTTCTACTGTCACTGCAGATAAGTATAACACTGTAATAGTTCTAGAATGCAAAATGAATTCAGTCACATGATGTTCTCATTTCCTCCCACTCCAGGAACAAAATGTATATGGTTGAGGTAGCCCCCATGTTATGAACAGATATGATTGTATTTACATTTCACAAACACTTATCAGCAATATCAATAGAGTTAAGCAACATTGCTGATTCCTAAATAAATATACTTACATATTTCCAGTAAGACTGTATTCCCTGCATGTCTGTACTAAGTTGCTGCAGTCAATTGTTACATTTTTTGCAAAGTCCCCTGCAGTCACAACTGTTGGGTTCTATTCCCCTGCCAAGTAAGGCATGACAGATGTCTAGTTTACATACTGTACACAAACATGCCTCACAAGTGTCACAATTTCTCATAATGTAATTAAAACTGCCTAATGCATCTGCCACAGGATTACCAGAAAAATGATTATCTGGAATAAGATGTATTACCAAATCCATTTACAGAACACCTTGGTAGTTATAGAAGTCCACATTATGTGAAAGTGTTCTGTGTAGTTGTGTGCCTGCATTTGTTATTGTTTGGCCTATACTGACCCATGCTAACAGCTTGACAGGTATGTACATGCTACTTCAGCTATAGGAGAATTGTAGTCACTGTACTCAGAACTGACAATACACACCTGTAGAGTATTTATTATCAGTGTTTTCAGAGATATAATCTGCATTGTCAGTAATGGAATGTTTCTCTCTCTCACTCCCCACCCATTATCTTCATTTATTTATTATTGCTATTTATTATTATGATTCAATATTAATATGTTGTTAAACTAACTATATTTTGGAAAAATGTGATTTATTATTGGTATGTGTTATTAGAAATTCAATATTAACATATTTTGTTAAACTAACAGTTTTGTTGGTCTTATGGTTTAATTCTTACTGGCATGCTGTTAACATACTGACAGTTATGTTACTTAATGTTGTGTTACACATAATATACATTAATATGTATTTGGATTGATAAATATGATGTTCTATTCTGTTAATACTAACAATGTTTTAGTTATTACTAACCTTAACTTATTGCTATTCCTCATTTACCACAGCACGTTAAGGTAGGCCATTTCCAGCTGATCTGCCTACCTTGCCTCATCCAGCCATGGCACCAGGTCCCAGCACATTTGTTATCAGACATGTGGTGCCCACTCTGCTGCCCCTGCATTACCTGCGGTGTCAGTAGTACTGTTCTATGGGACAGCCCCCCGTCTGGGAGCGGTGATGGAGAGGGTGTTGTCACCTGGACTGAGCTGCTGATTTTTGTGCGCAGGATAGCCTACCATTGTTTTTACTACTGCCAGCACCAGATTGAGAACATGCTGGCAAACTTGGTGGGGCAGCCTCTCCCCGTTGCCCAGCCTCCACCACTGTCACCCCTGGGGTAGTGAAGGAGCAGTACCAACAGTCCCATGGGTGGGGATGTGAGTCATGCTGCTGCCTTGAGGGGGCACATGGAACTTAGATTCCACAACACCCTCCTGATCCAAGGTTTTCACTCTCCTCATGTGTCATACACCATCCCTGTCTGCTGTCTTGTTTGTCTTGTCTATCTGCAAAAGCATGTTCATCTACATAACTTACCTCCCCCACATGTACCTATGTCCCTACCGCAACATTCCACTCTCACCTCAAAAAAAATGGGCACCTGTTCCCCTCCAAAAATATCATCCCTTACATACCTCTCTATTTCGCACATGTGCCCACTGGACACATGCAGTTTGGTCCAATTGGCTTAACAACACAGTTATGTTGTCCTCAACACTCGCTCTGGGGTTGAGAGTTCAAAGTCAGGTACAAATTCTGTCAAAGTGCACAGTTGTTGCTGTACAAGAAATTTATAGCTATTGTTCTTTTCTGCACCCTTCCTGCACATCCCTATCTGCCTTTCAATATGTTTTTCCCCTGCTTGCACCACATTTCACCACTTTCAAATCTCCTCATTTTTATTTTCTTTATATTCCTTAGCACGATGCTGTGTGACGTGCCACTTCATGCAGCTTCGTTAGGCTGAGCTAAATAGAGCTATATTGACTATATGTGATTTTAAAATTGTAATACACAGTCACAAAATAAACACCTGTCCCATATTTCAAACCCAAGACCATTGCACCTGCAGACCACTACATTAACCTGCCACACCACACAACTCTTAAGTATAACAGGTGGTTTAAACAAAATATAATAATTGCCTGTTACAGCCATTAAGCGTTTTTCAGCGGAGCTGTGAGCCACACCACGCAAACTTGATTAAAAAGTAATGGAAAAAATGGGAGTGTACCTTGCACTCTCGTGCAATAGTACACCAGTAGAAAGCCAAATACATAATAATGGATGTAAGTGAGGCCTATGATAGTAGGTTAATGTGCCATTTTATCAGCAACATGTAGAAATACACCTGCAAAGGCAATAATGGCAAAATACATGTTCAACTGGCACCCCGGTGCAGACATACATCCATATAAAGCCATGCACATACTGATAGACGTAGAAAAGGTTTGTCACAGCCTGTATGTGTGCACATATATCTTGCAAATACACCTGCTATAGCAGTGACTCAGTAGCTCAGTCTGTTAAATGCCTTGCAAAGAGTACATTTTGCCACACACAGTCCTGGGATGAAATCCAGTGGTGTGTAGCAGTGGAATTATACTGTTGTTATATTTATTCCCCATATTGGTTAAGGACACAACAAACATATGGCCTAGTACTCTGTTAGTGATACTGTTGCCTAACATACTTACCTTAAACACATGCCTTAATTGGACTGGAAATGGTAGCCTCACATTGGCTCTGCCTCTACAATACAGCTGACACAGTTCCCGCAGTTACTCCTACAGCTTGTTGTCATCTGAAGTGTTCACACTCTCTGCCTGTGCCTATTACCTGCAGCAGCAGCTGCAGCCTGTAGCACACCCATTTCTATGTAAAGTTGCCGCTACAGACCTACCATCTGCAATGAAGTAGTCTCCTCACCCCAGTAATGTCCAGGACAACATATCAGAAAGAGCCCGTAATGTACATGATGGCCATATATATTGTATTGTGGTTGCATGTGATTGGCTGATGATAGTGCAAATCAGCTTTGTTGGCTGCAATTAGCATTTTGGAACCACAGACTGGTCAAGAGGCAATCACCTGCTGATGAGAAGCATGTTAAAAAGGCAAGCAGCTGGCTGTGGGAAACCAGTCTGTATGAGACTTTCCTCACACAGAACATGCATATGCAAAATATTTACTTATTTATTTATTTGACATTTGTTAACTAGGTTAGTCCAACTGAGCCAGGGGCACATTTTCAATGGAGACTCGAGAAGGAAAGCTCAAGATTATTTACAATCTTTTGAGTAAAACAACAAGGAGCATGTAGTAAAATATAAAACATATGATAAGAGATATAAAAGTAATAGATAATATCATTACATTTCAAGAAATGGCAAAAATAATTAAACTATAACAAATAAGAGAGTAGAAAAGAAATATTGTTACAATTGTATAATGTATATGAGCTATGTGCATGGTATTTGACAAGTGAGTTAATGGGTTGATAACAGTTGTGTATTTAAGTACAAGCTATATAAGTTAAGATTGCATGATAGAGAAAAAAGGAGTAAAAGATGATGATAGAGAAAGAGTAAATGAAATGTAGCTGGGAATAGTTATAATGTGGGGGGTTGACATGGGCAGGACCAGGTCATTTGTAGGGAGTGTTTAAGTTCATGCTTAAACAGATGCCTTTGGGAGATGCTTCTTATATTGAGAGGAAGTGAGTTCCAGGCATATGCTAAAGTGTATTTGTAAAATGACTTACCAATATTTTTGTTGGGTTTGTAGATATCAAAGAGGAGTTTGTCAGATGTACAAAAGTGATGGTGTGGGCTGTAATAGGATATGAGGTTAGAGACAGAGGGGCAAGAAGAGGGATTGTTCAGGACAGGGTGGGTGATATGTAATTGTTATAGCAGAAGTTAGTTGGGGAACTCAGGCAATTGTAGTGTCTTAAGGGAGAGACAGTGATGGGACTTGTAAGGGAGATTAGTGGCAAATCTGGTGATTTCATTGTATATTTGTTCAAGTATGGAAAGTAGAGTTGGTCGAATGTTAGTGAGGATAGGGGTAGCATACAGTAGACACTTCAGGAGAAGAGACTGAGCTAAGGAGAGTATAGAGCATGGTATAAGGAATCTCTGATTATGATGAAGGAGACCAAGTTTCTGGTGTTTTTTTTATACAGTGTTGGATGTGAATATCATATTTCAGTTTATCATCAGTAATGAAGCCAAGAAGTTTGGTATGGGGTTCAGGGTTAATGACAGTATTGTAGATTGAAACGATGAAAAAGCAGGATTTGAGGTGTGCCAGTGATTTAGGAGTAAAAAGAAGGAGCATAGTTGTTTTGGTCTTAAGGACAAGTTGATTGTGGGAGAGCCATGTTTCAACCAAAAAGAAGGTGTCCTGAGTAACAGCTAAGAGATCAGGGATGCTATGGGCACTAGAGATTAGTGCAGAGTCATCAGCATATTGTGGAAGTGTTGAGAGGTTGCAGATAAAATGAAGATTATTAGAAAAAATATTGAAAAGAGGTAGCTTAAGATAGGTCCTTGTGGGACACCAGTGTTGACTGGAAGGAAAGGGGAGAAAACTGTTTGTCAACAAATGGATTGTTGTCTGTTGGAGCAGTGACTTGAGAACTAGTTTATGGAGGAGCCAGAGAGATAGAGGTTGGAGAGCTTAGTTAGAAGTTTAGAGTGAGAGACTGTCAAAGGCCTTAAAAAGATCAAGGAATAAGCATGAGACTAGCATGTTGTTATCCCATGCCTCTGTAACTGTTTGGATGAAGGAGAGTAGTACAGTGGAAGTGCTGTGGTGGGGTCTAAAGGCATATTGAGTGGAAGTTACTAGATTATTATCAAGCAGGCATTTGAGTAATTGGGAATGGATTCACTTTTCCTGTATTTTGGAGATGATGGACAGGATGGCAATTGGCCTAAAGTTGGAAGGATCGGTAGGGTTACTACTTTTGTGGCGAGGGATTGTGTAGAAGGATTTCCAAATATCAGGGACATAGGCTTCTGTGACTGCCTCTGCCATGTTGGGGACACCCTGGATTGGTTGACTGATGCAGTGGACAGAAGGTGAGCCAGTGTCTGTCTTGCATTGTACATTGTCTGTGCTGGAACATGTGGTTGAAGTTGAGCGTAAGACTTGTGGATGTAGGTCAGCAACCCCTTGTGCTGAGAGTCCACATGGCCATGCACAATCATGCTCCCACAGTGGCAGTACATCCAGCACTACAGAAGGGAGTGTGCTGTCCAAACCATGATGTGGCAGGCCATGGGTTCATGGTCCTTGGTGTTCCCATGGGGCCACAGTCCCAGCAGACAGCAGTCACCATCAGGTACTAGCACCACTTCTGACCTTGAGCATGAAGGTGCCAGTGCAACTCCTGGCAGAGCCAGATCCCATGTCCGGGGCCAGAGATGGTGAACTGTCAACTCTACCATGTATGGTCTAAAGCTGTCCAACATACACACATGTAGGGCTAGCAATGAGCTTGACTGTGTACACACACACACACACACACACACACACACACACACACACACACACACACACACACACGCCACACACGCACACACACACATACCACTGTCAAATGCAGGTCACTTATAGACACACACTGCGACTTTCCATGGAGCATCTCACCTGAATCCCTTCCTGACTCACACACATGCTGTTAACCATTTGGGTCAGCCTAGGCCTCCTGCACCCCACAGAACACCCTGTGCAAGTGATGATACCTTTGCCATATCCCTGTCATCCTTGCCATTAATGCAGGGAAATTAAGCTATGTCTGATGCACAGGGTGACTATATTAGTTAACATGAACTTGTGTAATGCAGTGTTGTTTTGGCATGCCACTTATAGTGGTTAACAACAGATCCCATATGCTGGCATTTGCCACAAGTATGCCACATACTTTTGTTTACCTTATGTTATGTAATGTTGTAGTGCCTGTATAGTTATATGATGACAGATGTGTCACGGACCTGTTTATGTTTCTGTTTCAGGAGTCTGTTGGGATAATCTATGGATACACAGTGGCATTAAAACAGCACAGTATCACATGTCAGCACAGCAGAAATATGTCTTCAGCAAGGTACAGCACTATAAGTGCATGGCGCTGTAGGTTCATATATGTATAACAGGCTAACAAGGACAATGGCAGTATTCAGTGTACTCATGCATCCCTAATCTGTGAACAGGTCTGCTACCCTTGATAAGTGTCACCAGTGTTTTGCGAACTCACACATCTAGAAGCTCTGGTTATGTAGATGGCCCATCTACAAATATCCTATGTGCAGACAGTTGCCCAACGCCGTTATGATTGTTGCATTCTGCATTCCATTATGTAACCTGCACATAATGTGTCACAACAGATGTGTGCTTTACATGCATGGGGGGCCTGTTTCATATAGGGTGCACTGTCTGTGTTACATACATGTCTCTCCAGCATGTACTATGTATACCACACTGATGTTGTAGGCATGTAGAACAGTTGAGACACATATTAGTCCTGTCAGGGATACTCAGGAGGTACATAGTGGGATCGACACCTCCCTGCATGGATGGATCCATACACATCTCCTCCAAAAGCATTTAGGAGACAGACTACACATTTACGGTTGTGACACATACTCCATAGAACATGTTATCTACACTGTGGATTGGTGTACCATGGAACCTATGTGGCTGCTACAGTTGTATGATATACCTATGTAGTGACATAGCAAGGGTGCTATTGCACACAATGATAGGTGTGATGACTGCCACATTCAGTATAGCAGTGACAGTCTGAGATTTGCATCTGAAACCTGTCAGTATAGGTTGTACAACAGTGAATGAATCCCCACATCTTACATACCAGTGAAAGTCAAAGGCTACATTACTCTTTGTGTCCATAACTCCATCTGTAATGTCTCAACTGTGTGAGGTGTGTGGACACTACCATATCTTGCAGAGGATGATGATTTCCCACAGGATAGTATTGTGCAATCATTGGCATTTAGTCTTTGTCAGTGGCTCAGAGAATAACTGACTGTGTCTTAGGCCATCCTGGATAACTGCTGGTTCTGTGTGGAGATACAGTGAGAGTTCCTAATATGTAATCACCTGCTAATGTACTCAGTCAGAGGTCACTGACAGTGCCTGTGGCTATAGAGAGGGAATAGGTAGAAAGGGTACACAAGTAATGTAGAATAGTGAACTCAACTAGTGACTGGCATCATTGCAGTGTAGGTCTCCCAAAGCTATCTTCACAGAGTATGAGTGCCAGACACGTGTCTGTCCACCAGCTGACATAACACTCTGTACATGGCATACACAGTTTCCAGCAAGGTCTGCTGGCCTAATATTGTCATACACCTTATCAGGCCATGGTTGGTGGAGTGAGACATATGTCCAACATCCATTGCATAGTGTAAGAGTCAATGGTTTCTGCTGGTTACAGTCGGTAAACATGATCTGGCCTTGAACAAAAGTAACAGAGTTTGATTCAGTGTCAGTAGGTGTACAACAGTGTTAGTGCTTATATCCATGCTAACTCCTATCATGGCATTTCAGGTGACATGACTCAGAGATCTGGGGACACTACTTGGCACTACATGCTAGTTGTCCTCTGTGCAAATAAGTATTGCAGTCACATCCAGCATGTTGCAAGAAGAGAGTCATGCCTGGTGTCTGTACAGAGCACAGACAAACACATTAGGGAAGTGTACTGTGTATTCACTGTGTTGCTCAGTCATGCTGCAGCTCACTTGCACAAAGGATGGTCGAGGTCCTTACTTAAAATGCTCTGCAGCAGTGTTGTGACATCCCCACATGATGAACCAATATACTGCATCATGTGTTTACCAATATGTATGACCAGTACAGCCCCCCTCAATGTGAGGTCCTTCTTGGTAGGATTTGGCCAAAGATCAGTTTCATTAGAACTACCAGCATGTCCCCCCACTTGCAGACAATACAGACAAATATGTCAGGAAAGCCATTTATTGCATCCTGTGGGAGGGTTGACATAGCGTGACTGCACCTCCCCCTTCAGATAGGCCAGGCAAGTATGCGGAGCTCTACACCCATGCAGTATATCAGCAGCATTACAACTGCATGAACTCAGCTGTATGTGAATGGAGGGATGCAGGCTCATTTTGGCTCATCAAACCTGACTGGTGGACAATAGCAATTAGCAGGGTGTACAATAGCAGGTGGACAGTGCTCTGTGACAGTTAGGGTGAGGGTGTACCACCTAACATGGAGGGACTACCTCCTCAGCGAAAACAAGCACATAGTTCTGCTGTGATGCTGAGTAGACATGGTAAGTGACAAAAGTATCCTCCCACACAAAGCAGAACTACAGCGTATATTGTAGTTTCATGTATGACCTCAAAGGACAGACCCAGATTGTTGGTGACCTCATATGTCATAATGCCACATATGATGGGTCTGTACTCATACCTAACCTGTACTCACAGACAGTCTGCTTCAACTACACTCCCTTGTCCCCACCACATGTGCCACCTGACATTCCTACATTCCTGCAACTTGTCCCATAACTTCCATATCTACAGAGCAGTTTGTAACTGGCCTCTCATTGGAAGATTCACAGCATCTATTGCACATGCTAACGTTCCAGACTACATCCCACATGTGATCTGACATGAATTATTAACACCATTGCAATACCCTTGGAATCATACTGACACCACTGGCCAGCTGAGTGGATAATGGCAACTGTGATACCCTTGCACAGAGGTGGTGCATCCACTGACCAACATAACTATACACCTCTTTGTCTAAGTATCATCTGTATGCCTGTAGGGGCAATCATCATGGAGCTGATCAGCACACATATATGTGATCTACACATACTTAACTGTGCAGAGTTTGTTGTGTGACAGGGGGAGCATGACTGTTACACGTGGTAGACATTTGCGAGGCAGTTAGCAAGGACCTGGTTGAGGGTACATCAGGGCATACAACCCCATAGAGTGAGCTAAGTCACCTGCCTATATCCCCTACTCAGACAACATTTACAAGGCTTCCAATTAGGCATCCATGATACTATCATTGTAGTGGTCACTAAGTGGCCCATTGATGGCGCACATACACAACATAGGAACATCCACCTGAAATAGCTGATCTGTAAGCAGCAGTGCTGAACAGGGTGCAGTCCTGGGTCCTCTACTGCTTGGAATCCATTTAACCACAATACATGTGACTAATGACTGACTGTGGCTAACAATGATGACTGATGCCTGCAAACTGTGAGCACTCATACAGTCTATGTGGTATGTCACTATCCTGCAAGAGGGTATTATGAACACATGCCTGTTGACATGCTAATGGCCATAAACTCCATGCAAATATATATGTAGTATAATTTACACCGGTTAGACTTATGTACCTAGTAAGTAGCACATCAGTCCCAACATGTGATGTACATAGGGATGAAAGAACTGGGCATACAGACCTGGCCACACAGGTTTGCACCTAATGTGCCTCAGATCACCATGTCTCTGCAGTGGTATGGCAGGAATCATATGGCATAGCTGAGGCCACAATCACCAGTCAGTGACATACTCATGTCCTCCAAGTACTCTTCCCTCAGCATGCCAATATCTGAGTGCAATGGGCATTTGGTGATGTACATTTACAAGCAGTACTGGAAATTGCACACAACAGTATGGTCCCTCACAAGGACACTTCACGTCTTCAGTATGTGTTCAATGGGGGTCATCTGCAATGAGTGTCATTGTCGATTGTGCCATGTAGACTACTCACAGGTGATCTGTGCCTTGCATAAGGGGGCAATGTGTGACTGTGCTTGATGGAATATGCATCCTATCTGTAGGAGGCACAGTAGATAGATAACATACTCTAAGGACATTAATCTCATACTTGTGGGAGAGATTTGTCTAGAAGACTTAAACACAACTTTGAAACAGAAACCTACCTAAAGGCACACAGAACACCTCAGTGCACCACTGCACATGCCATCTGTATGATTGGCTGGGTGACCATCGTCTCAACAGCGGGTCTGCCTGTGTCCCTCATGGACTGTGGCTATATGTGTTGATCCTGCAACTACAGATATAAAGATGTCTATGACTGTGAGGGCTATATGGCCATTATGCTAGTGAAGTTCAAATGTCCTATCATTCCATAACATGTTGTAAAATGCTCTAACAGGCTAACACACAATCATGGCTACAGTGAGGCTAGCACCACTTCCAATCACTGCGTACAGGACATGCCAAGACACACATGTAGTGCAAGTTGGCTGTATGTAGATAAGAACACTTACCTATGTACTGGTACAGACTACAGATCATAGTATGTGATGCAGGCAATACACCTCATGGCTGCTAGTACTATCAGCTTAGGACATATTATGCTTGATGACATCAGCAGGCCTTGTTGTGGTCAGTCTTTTGGGGCATCACATCACATACTACAAATAAAATACTTCAAAACCCTACTTATTTCTAAGTTATCTAGGTGATCATATGTATGTCATACAAACATAAACACACACCAAGTAGCTGGGAATGAGATTAGAACCCCTACACCTCTAGCCTGACATACTATAGCTTCCAGCACTTATCGCATATCCAATGGCTTAAGTCTACTATGGCACTATCAGCTTGTAGTCTTAAGGTGGATGAGATCGTCAGGCCTTGTAGAAGAGGGTAGTTTGGAAGTCAGCAGCAAGTTACAGGGCCAAAAAGTGCATAACTATTGCAGGTGGATAACCCATGAGTGCATGTCAGTTGTTTTGCAGGGGGTTACACACACATGCATCAAGTAGCCTGGAATAAGATTAATACACCTACCTATTTAGTCTTACTCACTATAGCCTGGAGCACTTATCACACACACCACAAGTTAAGTCTATTGTATATGTGATTGCAGGCACAGTACTTGAGCATTACACAAACTAGGCTTGTGTTGAAGAGCATCTGTGGCCTGCAGACTGATATTGCTTTGTATTGTTATCTGCATGTAGTATCCTAGCAGTGAGATAACTGTTATTACCCTAGCTATGTGTGTACAGTTGCCAGTATGGCCATATGTGGCTGTTTGCACTTAGATAGGCAAACCTGTGGGCAGAAACAATGTGCCCTGCCAGTGCATGCATTGTCAACATTCTACATTACACCACCTGTTCACCTGTGTCTGTCTATGTGGTGACATCCTGCAGGCACAGGTTTCTGTAGGTAAGTGGATTATGTACTGTTGCATCCTTGGATCCTTTGAGCAACAGTATGGATGTGCGATAGTGCAGATTTACTCACCATTATTATGGTATGTGGGACAATATGGACATCCACTCACATATTTATGTATATAACAGGGATGCATATATAAATGTAGCTGCATGTGGGTATGATATGTATATGTGTTATGTAGATATACAAGGAGAGTCTATGTACTATATATATATATATATATATATATATATATATATATATATATATATATATATATATATATATATATATATATATATATATACAAAAAACTATATATATATATATATATATATATATATATATATATATATATATATATATATATATATATATATATATATATATATATATATATATATATATATATATATATATATATATATATATATATATATGTATGTATCAGTATATATCTATGTGACACTACATAGAGATAGATATACAATATATGGGGGAAAGAGATAGCAACAGATAAGTATAGGTGTATGCCTGTATGTACAGACATATCTATACATAACAGGTCATTTTGATGAAGGGGCAATGGAAATCCGCTCATTTTAACTGAATGTCTGGGGCAAGCCCAGTGGGACTGTCACTACTTATAAAATGACTCCAGGCCATACCTACCTGTACTCCAGTCTGGGATTTTGTGTGTTACAGACACTGACATCTGCCCTGCTTCTGTAGTACTGCACTTCACTCAAAATGTCCACGGCATTCCCCAGCTGTCTGCTGTACTTAATATGTGACTGAGGTTCATAATGTTACTCACACACAGAATGACAATCTGTAAAAACACCAACATAATAATTTCTCACCTGCAAAAGATGTGACTACAACTTAGAACTATCAACACCATCACCCATACTAACTTCCCTAGTCCACTGAGCCACACAGGCTGCCAGACAGAGAAGAGTCATTCACCGTACAATCAACAGCATAAATATGTACATTGCTATTCCTGTGTTAAGTGAGACATACAATGTATGATCACGTTCTGTGTTACAGCCCTGAAATTGCCTGGTCTGATGATATACCATTGCTGACTTACTGTTAAAGCAGTTATACGGGAAAACTGCTGTGTTGGGGGTAGGGGGAACAACACCACATGATCTCCTGAGATAGACAGTGGTCTAAATATCATTAGAACCCCCACTGTTTAACATCTCCCTTGAGTGATGTAGTGAATATTTCAACCATGAGGCCTAGTGATTATTAGGGAACACATACTATTGGATTGGGTATCTGTAGTCCGATGTGGATGTTACTTCTGTCCACATAGCCCACTATATTTACTTGTATGAATGCAGCAGATCCATACATAGCATACTATACTATAGTAATCCTTACAAGTAGTGTCTAGGTTAGGGACTTACCTTGTGAATGCAGCAGTTGACAGAACTGTAGTTCAGGGCTGATTTTGTCTGATGCAAGCAGTACACAGCCAATATATTGATAGGTACAAGTTGTGTGAGTTGCCTGGCATCAACAATTTTACTATATGTGTGTGAGTAGAAGATCTCAGTCCCTAGGGCAGTGAATGGGCTATGTGTTGTCTCTTAACCAAAGCCAGGGTGTACTGGGCATGCCTACGTCTGCCTATAGGGACATAATCAGGGGGTTCCTCCTATGAGTCCTCATGTGACTGTGGCTGTGGTGAGCTAGGCAGTGATGAGGGGCTGTTTATCCCTTTCCTTAGCTGATCCTGCTGCAACTGTTTCTGCAGGATCGTATTGTGTATCATGGCTCATACTGTAAACATATGTGCATATGTGGCTGGAGAATACTGCAGGGCTCCATCAGATATATTGAGGCACCAAAAACATGACTTCAGAAAGCAAACACATGCTCTATGATGTTCATAGTTTGTGTGTGTGCCTCATTATGGTATTCCTCCATGGCTGTGTGTGCATTTTTGATGGATGTCATCTTCCATGGGCTGGTGTGTAGCCAGCATCCCCCAGTAAATGGCCATGTGGGATGTCCCCCCTAGCAAACATCTAGTACACTGCAAGCAAGATATGAGAGTTGAGATACCTGCCAGGGCTGCCAGCACATATATACATGATTATCCTCTGGGCATTGCACATGATCTGACAGTTGGATGTAGTGGTACCCCTTGCAGTTGACATAGATCCCACCCTCCTCACCGGGTGGTGACTTGATATATACATAAGTGCAATCTATGGCACCCACTACTTCAGGGTAATGTGCTACATGGTAAAAGTGTTGCATATTGCTGTCCCTCACCTCAGTGGTGAGGAGAATAGAAATGTGCTCGCTGGCATGTGGTAGCATGGCATCCAGGAACTGGTGGTATATCCCAGCTGCTGATGCCTGTGGGACCCTCATCATGTCCCCAGTTGTTCTTTGGAAAGTCCCTGTAGGTAGTATCCTAAGGACTACACATATCTTTGTTTCCACTGGAATGGGTTCCCCTCTGTTAGATCTTGGTCTGATATGAAGGCTGCAGAGCTCAATGAGTTCTTGTAGTATGTCCCTGTCCACCTTGTAGTGATCTATAATCTTCAGTTGATGTAGCTCCTGGAAGGTTACCCTGGGCTGGAACACTCTTCTCCTTTTCAGTCTAGGCCTATTGTCAGCAGCAGCAGCACTGACTTCAGCATCTAGCACATGCAGATGTAGCAAACCTGCAGCAGTCCCTAGCATTCTCTCAGTTAAAATTCCGAAGCCTCTACTCCAATGTTGGAGAGTATGGGGGAAAATTAGATTGTAGGGTATATGTATACTTTATAGTGCTCTGCTGCAGATGCTGACTTTGTGATTGGCTACCTATGATGCATTGCACCTGCCTGGTATATCATTAACATCATGTAATGGTCCTAGTTTAAGTTAAACAGGGGTCAAAACTAATTAATATGTAATTGTCTTTTAGATGCACTCAGCACTACAGCACCCTGCACAAACACATGCCCCATATGCAAGCAAACCTTAGCACTTAGTACTTACCCACCCCCCAGATTTCCATGATCAGCATAGCGGCACACCATGCAAACATGTGGAAACATGCTCCCCTTAACTAAACAAAGCTTAGAAGTGAGTACACACATCCCCCTGAAAGGGCATGTTCAGCATGGAGGCATGCTGGTCAAACAGGTGCAGCTAAGCTGAAATAAGTTTAGAAATCATTCGACACACCCTACCCTGATGTCAGCTACCTCCTGTGTAAACAGCAACATGGCTCTCTGCCTACATGAAAGGGATTTGCAGACAAGATTACCACTATATGCTATTCAGTAATTCCTCTTCATTTGCATAGGTATCCATACTCACAGCCTGGCAACTACACACTTCCTAGTCCTACCAATTTAGCAACAGCACCAATACACCATTGTAGATACTCCACACAAGGTCATGTGATACATTTTTGTCACATAACATTAACTGTATTTTTTCCAATTTTTTTATTTTTTTATTTTTAGAAAGCATGTTTGCGCACTACCATGTGTCTCAAAAACAGGCCCAGATTATTAAAAAAATAATAATTTAACTTATTTCCTTTAATTTTTCAGACACACAGGAGGATAGTTCACTCATATATGTATGTTGTATGCCATTTTTGTCCACATATCTACATTTTTACAGCCTCGTTTGTCTGTCTACTCTCATGTACACTCAATTTTTCCATGTACACTACGGACACTGACAAGGGATCTAAAGATCTGACTATCTGCTTACTGGATCGCTCTACCTGCCTCATTTGGATGAGATTCACCTGCTTATGAGGTGATTTGCATGCCATGGAACTCCCAGTGTTTCCGCATGCATATGTGCCACTCAGCAGTGTTTACTGAATCTAAAACCTGCTTACTTTCATGTAAGCAATGCAGCGCGATACGTACACAGTAAAAACAATGCAGGCTTTATTAAATTCCCCTCAAAGACTGAAGAACTCACAAGTTCTGTTTCTTACTTAGATATATCATGTCTAATTTTGTGTGCCTTTGTTACTGCATCTCTGAATACAAGTTCCTTGAAGATCCACTAGAAGTTGACAAAATCTAATTCAACAACTATGTGGTGGGTGAATCAAACTCACCCAAAGATGCACCAACCAAAGCTGCAGGTGAACTTAACTTTAACTGCTTATTTTTGAGAAGGAATAACCCTCTCTGCATGGACATGCAGAGGATCCATATTTACACCACTTCAAGAAATACAGAAGACAGTCACTAAACACTGCTCACACACCTGCAGTCTTCCAATAGAGATGATATATATCATGAATCATGAATTGTGAAATCAATTGAAAAAGAAGCTGTTCATAACTCCATTTGCATAACAGATGTCATGAAAATTGTAATAAGTAGTAAAAATGAAATGGTGGTCATTGTGATGTTACTAAGCATAACCATAACATGGATATAATAAAACATTCTGTATAAAAAATAATTTAAAATGTTTTATGTGCTATTAAAAGTAAAAAAAAAAAAGAAAGATAAAAGCAAATACATTTTTCCATGAAGACTGCATCTAGGTGTGTGTGTGTGCGTGTGTGTGTGTGTGTGTGTGTGTGTGTGTGTGTGTGTGTGTGTGTTGGGGGTGGTCTGAGATTGTATTCTAGTAACTGCACAGTACTATGGGATAAAATGATAAGCTGAAATATATTACTGTAGACATTTTTTTCATCTTATCAGTCAAACAACTCAGAAATATGAAACTGGTCAAAGTTACAAATGTTTTGTTTCAATGAATTATATCCAGCATTTATTTTTACCAAAGCATGTCATTCATTTTAAAAGGTTGTATGAGGAGTATAAAACAGTACAGTTCAGAGAATGGTGGACTAGTATTCAACAAGTCTCAAAGCGATTGCTCTGTTAGTAACCTAACTTGTGAACAAATTAGAGGATATGAAAAGAATGTCATTGTACACAAGCAGCTAAGCATCATATTCAGCAACTGGAAAAGTTAACTGACTACAGGAATATTGAGGTAATGACTTGTAAGAACAACAGACAACGAGCTAATAAGCAAACTTCATATAGAAATATGCAAAATAAGCTCCTTGATAGCATCTTGTCCTCACCACAATAATAAGATATCAATAAATACATATATACATACATAAATACATAATACATGCATATATACATATACATACACATACACATATACATACACACACATACATACATATATACACACAGCTGCAACAAAGTACAACAAAAAAATCCCACATATCCCTGTACCGAGACATGGTCCCCTCCACACAACTGTGATACTTTTATTAAAAAGGGACCATGGTTTCATTTAATAGCAAAAAAATCAAAATAAACATTGCGGGATCTGAACTACTAACAACAGTTTTCAGTGTCTGTCAATGATACAGCTATAGCAGTGAGCAGCTCGCTAGCAGCAGCTGTTAAAGTATTCCCTATTCTACAGTAATATTTGCTCCCTGGTGCCACCTTGCTACCATTTAATATTGTATTACCAATGCTTTCTTTAATGACCACTGACAAGGACCTTTGACTGCATGTGTACAACTAAATGCCATTCGAGCTACTATTAGATGATCATAAGTTAGATCCAAAAAGAAAAAAGCCAGCACCCAGGAGGATCTGAATAATAAATCTTTAATAGAAAACTGAAACTAGACCGGTTTCAGCACTAAGCTTTCTTCAGTAGTACATTTGATGGTGTTTAAAAGACAACATCTTATATAGCCTCAGTGATTAAATGTGATGACATCATTTCCTGTGATCATAAAATCAAAAAATAATTAGTATAGACAAAAATGTTCTGAAAAAAGAAAAGTTATTAGTTAGGAAATGATTTGATAGTATGAATAAGCTACTAATTTTGCATTATTCCTTATGAAAACATACTAAATAAATTGTGACTGGTGTATATGAATATCCTGTAATTAAAAAACATGATGATTAGTATACCAGCAAAAAAATAATTTTTTAAAAAACATCATGATAAACATACTATGATTAGGAAAAAACGAGTAAGCTAAATCACAATATCACAAATAAATGATAACTGGAAAATGCATGTAAATCAAGACTGGTCACTCAATCCCGAGAGGAGGGGAATGAAAAAACACCCCCCAAAAATTTCGATAATCCATCTCCTTTCTTTATGTGACTGGTATATATGAAAATACCTAGACGTTAGGAAAATAATGATTACCAGAAAGAAAAACACATCATAATAAGCATGCTGAAATTGGATAGAAAAAAGCGTGTCACAAATAAGTAATGGCTAAAAAATGCATGAAAATGAATGAAGAAAAAACGAATCATAACTTGTCATTCAATCCCGGGGGAAAAGCCCCCCAAGTTTAATAATCCATCTCTTTTCTTTTTGGTTTAGAATATCATGCCACCCTACTTTGAATGATCGGTTGCCAATGATCCGATCAATAATGGTGAATGAAAATTTGGCAGTGGAATGTTTGGTGGTGTGTCTGTATAATGCATTTGTTAATCTTTTGTTTCTGATATCCCCCAAATGTTCAGAAATCCTGATACGGAACTGTCTTGAAGTTTGACCAACATAGAAGGCTTGACATGTACATGTAGCAAGATATACTATCCAATCCGAACTGCAATTCCCAAAGAATTCAATGTTATAAAGTTGTGCAGTATTTTTACTGGTGAAACTAGTAGTTTTTGAAATGTAACTGCAAAAGCTACAGTGCCCACAAGGAAAAATGCCTATTAGTTTGTCCCCAGTAAGTGTCCTTTGTGTAAGATTGTCATCCTTAGATTTTGTTCTTTTATAATGTGAAAATAAAGAACCAAGCGTTTTGCCCCTCCTATATGAGAAATAACATTGTTCCCCTAAATAATCTTCCAAAAGGGGATGCGAATTCAGTATATTCCAATGGTTGTTTATAATGCTAATCAAGTTCCTACTGTTCCTGCCATAGGTGGTAACAAATCTACATAAATCAGAACCTTGTTCTCTCTGACATGATTTGTATTGTAAAAGAGAATCCCTGGATTTGTTAGTGCTGAAATTAGCTGCAGAATTGATAATCTGTGGAGAATAACCCCTGGACAAAAATCTGTTGGTTAGATCAGCCTGATGTTTGGTAAGATCATCCTGAGAGGAACATATCCTTTTAATCCGAAGAAATTGAGATTTTGGTATATTTTTGATAATATGTTTGAGATGAAAACTCTCTGCATGCAATAAAGTGTTGTATTGTGGGAATTTTCTGTGGACTGAAGTTTTTAAAGTGTTGTCCAATTGTCTAATAAGATGGACATCTAAGAAATTGATTTCATTCTTATGATGTTCCACAGTAAATTCAATGCCCCAGATGTTCCCATTGAGATGCTCAATAAATTCGTGGAGGTATTCATTACCTCCCTTCCATACCAGCCAGCAGTCGTCCAGGTACCTTCTCCATATATCACTTTCCGGTAGGTAAATGTTATGCATTGGGTCATAAATAATCTGTTCTTCAATGTAGCCCATAAAAAGGTCCGCATAAATCGGCGCAAATGATGCACCCATGGCCGTGCCTTGAAGTTGCCAATAACATTCTTGTTGGAAATAGAACACATTTTTAGTGAGAATGTGTTCGGCCATGCATACAATTAATGTATTCATACCTGGTGGGTACATGTTGGTTTTATTTAGCCAGAACTCCAATGCCATTAAACCTGCCCAGTGTGGGATACTGGTGTATAAAGATGTTACATTGAGGGTACACATGAACCATTCCGGATCCAATTGAAATTCTGAAACAATCTGCAGGAATTCTGTGGTATCCTGGATTCTTGCTCGAATGTATGATAACAGTGGTTTCAATTTTTCAGTGAGATAGACAGACAAAGGTTCAGTGAGTGAACCAATGCCAGATACAATTGGTCTGCCAGGTGGCTGATGAATGGATTTGTGAATTTTAGGTAGTAAGTAAAGGTACTGTTTAGCCAGATCTTGAACCATCAAATGAGTTTTTGTTTTGTCAGAAATGATCCCAGCTTCCACTGCTTGTTCAAGAAACTTGTTGATTTCAAGTTGAAAACTGGGTGTGGGATCTATCTCCATTTTCATGTAATGGTGATGGTTTGATAGTTGTCTAAGACCTTCATTATAATAATAGTCAGTATCCATAACAACCACCGCACCCCCTTTATCGGCAGGAATGATGACCACCTCAGTATTATTCCTGAGTTGTGTGAGAGCTATCTGTTCCTTCTTAGAAAGATTGTGCCTAATATTACTTTCAGAACTGAAATGACAGTGTATGTCCTTAATGACCGCCTGCTGAAAGATAGCTACATGTCTGTCCATAGGAGGAATAAATGTTGATTTATGAAATTTAAAGTCAGACGATCTTTGAGTATCATTACTATTGTCCTGTTGTTGGAAAAAAAGTTTAAGATTAATCTTTCTACAGAACTCTATAGTATCAGATACTAATGAACTTTCGTCAATAAAAAAAACGGGAATAAAACCAAGGCCTTTATTAAGTAAGGAGTATTGATCATCAGATAAAACATGTTTTGAAATGTTCAGGACATTGGTGCATGGTTCTTTCATTTCACTATTGACATGAATAGTTCTTCTAAGCTTGTGACCCCTGTGTTTCCTGCCTGCCCTGTGTTTCCTGCCCCTAAAGGGACCTCAATTGTTCTTCCCCTTTTGGCATTGGGGGAATCGCCAGTACTTAATGTATCTATGTCGGTAGTGGAGGATTCTTCACCAGAAGTAATGTACCCTAATCCTGTCTTTTTCAAAATGGACCTGGGTCTCTCCTTGCGTACAAAAGAGGCATTTTTGGTGCCCTGAGCAAACCTAACACCCCTCTGTGATTCGAATTGTCTGCCCTTCTCATAATCCTCCTTGTCTCGGGCAAATTTATGCAATTTTTTACTCTTAAGATTATTTTCCAGCGTGGATATCTCTTTGGATAATTTGCTCAGACAAGTGTTGAAGTTAGTATGTTCTTCAAATTGTTTAAGATTGTTACAAGTTTTTTCTACTTCACAAATATTTGCTTGTATGGTTCTCTCATAAAATGATGCTAATATGTCAACTCTGGCCATAGCGGCCTCCTGTTGTGCTATCTGCCAATCCTTCAGCAAGATGTCATCTGGCGTACCAACTAATGGTTGGATTTTGTATCTCAATCCCCTAGGGGATATATTTTGCACCTGATATGCTTTAAATAGTTTGTGATGCCAGATGTTTGTTCTCAATGTTTTGATTTGTTTACCCAACTTGTGAAAAGAATATTCGCAACCGTCAACTGGATCTGTCATTTCCAAATTATTTTGAGTACAGTCTGTACCAATACCAAAAATTTTTAGATCATCCTTATCGGAGCATAGGCCAGATAGTAGTTTTTGGAGATCCATGACAATAAGTTGCAAGATCTTAGAGACAAAAAATATATATTATAGGGACTAGAAAAAGAGCAGAGTTGTCAAAGCAAATTATCAAAGCATATGAGATGTCAGCCAGTGGTGGTAAAATCACAGAGGAGTGCAGGTTTGCGCATGCAACCCTGGATAGTATAACGCCAGCTATATACAGCCCTATTTAAAATGAATGTGTATCACTACCTTGTGCACAAAATATGGAATCAGCTATAAAAATTGTGATTCAAATATTTAAATCTAATACACTGGGTATTTGTCTGTGAAAAAGTCAAAAAATATTGAAAAATTGAACATGAAAGTATTTGTCCAAAAATGATGGTAGTGTCAGTTGTTGACTACCTATTGATTATGAGCATAAAACAAAAAAGAGGAGGACAATATTCAAAAGGAGATGAAAAGCAAGTATATAAATATATATGAAGTGCAAGGCCCCAGAAATATTCACATTGCTAATTATAGTCCTGGTGTTCCAAAAATGTATGCACTATTATTCTATCTGTCCCATATGTTGGCTTCGATCACATAAATATTAATCCCACGCAATAATAAACAAGTCGAACATCTATTCCTTGTCAGTTGAGCAATTATTATGCATAAAATTTTGTTTGACATATGTAGTCTATCAATTGTTATCTAACATCAATAATAAATGGCTGTAGAGGGTTAAGGCAAAGACCACAATTATACACCAATCTTGTTAGTTACTGTCCGGACATACTACCCGTCATACACATTTATTCTTGTTCCTCATAATGTTATAGTGAAGATCAAAAAATATGGTTCATCAGTGTTGCATAAAAGTAGAGCATCAGATTTTCATCGCTAAATAATCAATGACATATACAATGCAAATGCCGAATACAATAATGATCAGTGCAGTACAAAATGTCAAACAAAGACCAATCCGATACGTTATTCAACCTAAGCAAAGAAATTCCCCAATAATTGTAAGGACACAAAGGATGTATGTAACGTGTCCAATATAGTATACCAAATAAAGGTGAAGCAAAGTCACAAAGTGCTTCACCTGTTAACAGTCTGTGATAAATATATCCCCAAAAAAAGATGGCTTCAATAATTCCCATCCAAGCCAAAGCAAGTAACACCAAAACTCGTAATTGAACCAATCCTAATGACATACATATGAACAAGTTCCTAGACAAACAAAATGGCAGTACCTAGTACAAAAATAAAAGTCAATGTACTGTGAAACTGGGCGCTAGATGTGAGGTCTCCACTTAAAAATGCTGCAAAGCGGCACCCCAAACAACCGTGCTGAGATGTAAGTGTAAAATAGGCCAATAGTATAGTCAAATTGCCTATATGGTAGTTGAAAAGACCAACGCACAGTACCTGAATGGTAAATGTAGGCTTGCCAAGTAGAAGTAGTGGAGAAAACACGCTATATTTCTCATCTCATATGTTGAATCAATCATCCACTTTCAAGTCCAGACTATATATAGTGTAAAAAGCGCGGATGGATGTTGAATCAAAGTGAAAAACTATCGGCTCAGTCACCACGTTAGGAAGAGGCACCCCATAAAGAAATTCTTAAGACACATAGCGCCAATGCTGTAGTCCAATTGACCGTTATTTGTAGACTGGAACTATCACGGAAGGCGTTATCCCACTAGCCTCCGTTTGTCGATGCATATGAGCGCCCAAATAGAAATTCTAAATATAAAGGTGCCAGCATAAAAAATATAATCCCATGCTCCGTTTGTTATTTAATATGACAACAATTCAAAAGGAGATGTAATAACAACTTTCACCAGCTAACCCGAATATAGTGTCACCACTTGTACCATCCACATGAACACGAGATATATATAATTGGAAAAAGTCTGCCAAAAGTTGGACAGTTGTTGAACGCTGGCACAAGACGCTGTCTGGCTAACATTCAATGTCCTGAAGTGTACAAACACCCCATATGCACATATAAAAATGTAATCAGAGCCCAAATTGTAGCCCAGTTATCAAAAGGTTGTAAAAAAACCAAAAACACAGTACCTTAAGATGATGTAGACTTCCCAGGTACGGCAAAAACCAATGGTGGATAGAAAAAAATAATATATTGTCATGCTAGCCCAAAAAAATAATGACATCAATTATGCCATACCTATGCAGACACCACATAGAAATGACGAGAAGTATGTCCAAAAAGTAACGAACACAGCTTCACCAACCCTTCGTTATGCAAAATGTAGAGAAAGAGATGGAAAAAAGTCAAAATCCTATGGATCAGCGTGCAGAAAATGGTGACCAAAGGTGTATCTAAGCTGATATCCAAAAAGCGAGATTGGCCATCCAAAACAAATTTCCCAATCACAAGTATGGATATCCCAATCACAAAAAGTAGCAGAAAACTATTCAAAATGAACAATCACGAAGCCATATAACACCCCGGTGTCCAGTGAGGAATGCTCGACTACAGACACAGAAAATGGCGACGCATATGGTAGATCCTCCAAACGCCAACAGCCAGCAATGCAAACAATGGTATGTGAAGAAGAAGCTAGCAGGTTAGGCTGGTGCCAGGCAAGCAAGCAAGGTTGATCCAAAAAGAAAAAAGCCAGCACCCAGGAGGATCTGAATAATAAATCTTTAATAGAAAACTGAAACTAGACCGGTTTCAGCACTAAGCTTTCTTCAGTAGTACATTCGATGGTGTTTAAAAGACAACATCTTATATAGCCTCAGTGATTAAATGTGATGACATCATTTCCTGTGATCATAAAATCAAAAAATAATTAGTATAGACAAAAATGTTCTGAAAAAAGAAAAGTTATTAGTTAGGAAATGATTTGATAGTATGAATAAGCTACTAATTTTGCATTATTCCTTATGAAAACATACTAAATAAATTGTGACTGGTGTATATGAATATCCTGTAATTAAAAAACATGATGATTAGTATACCAGCAAAAAAATAATTTTTTAAAAAACATCATGATAAACATACTATGATTAGGAAAAAACAAGTAAGCTAAATCACAATATCACAAATAAATGATAACTGGAAAATGCATGTAAATCAAGACTGGTCACTCAATCCCGGGGGGAGGGGAAAGAAAAAACACCCCCCAAAAATCATAAGTTAGGAAGCCTTGTTCTATTAACTTTGCACCTTAGAGCACAAATCAGCTTAAGTTCAATGACATAATATTCAACTCTGTTATGAAAGCTGTTTTAGTAAAAAAAGTGCATTTTCAGATAAAACAATCAGAATTAGTAGGCAACACCAGAAGGATTACATGGCCATTAGAAAACATACACTACTGTATTGTATTATATTGTCTTTCTTTAAGTGGCAAGTGTTGGACTTCTAAAAATATTAAATGCAATATATCATCAAGAAATGTCTTTATTAAGTGCACATTAAATCAGAAATAAAAAAGATAAAAAATAGCTGTTTTTAAGTAGATACATTCAGACTAATAAATATGATGTGGCTGTGAACTACACTGATTACATATGAAATGTGAATGTTAATGCTATAACCAGTTACTTCTTTCCAAAGATTGCTGCTGTTAATATGAGAAGAGTTGACATGAAAGGCCTGATTCCGAAAGACTTCTTCTCAGTTTAAGTGACCACTTACACTGAGAGCAACCCTCGGATTCTCAAAAGCTTGCACGGAGTGCAAGATGAGTGCAGGAGTCCACACAGGCAATACGTCTGCCGTGCGATCCAGGAACAGCCTGCAGGGGCATGCACGAGAGCTCCAGCACTAATCCTGCATGAACTAAGCCCTGGTATGCAAATCACATCATTTGCAGGAGAAATCCATGCAAATGAGGTGATTTTGCAATCCAGGAAGCTTGCAGTAGTCTGTGCAAGACTAGCGCTTTCTGCAGAAATGTACTCGGTTAGTAACCAAGTACATTTCGGCAAATTCCAAAATGGAGCTATGACAGCTCCAAATAAAGGATGTATATCACTCAGTAAGCATGCCAATGGTCAAGTATAAGGCCATTGGCATTGCAAACTGTTTAAAAAATGAAAAAATTAACTTTTTTTTACCGATCTCGACTGTTTAAGCATAGGGCAGTGGGCGCAAACAGGATCGGGGGGAAAATAAACATAAAAAGAGCTTTCTAACTAAAATCAGTATTCTGCCATGCAAGTCAATGGCAGGCAGAAGACAACCTGGCCAGTGAGTAGTGGTTGCTAAGGGGGGAGGCTCAGTGTGAGCATGCAACTATGCATTAGCAGGCAATCCTATGCAAATGAGGGAAAGGTTAGTGAATCCCAGTTTTCCCCAGGGTGTGAGGCAGGTCCCAAGAATGTAGGAGTAGAAATAGCTGGGTGCAAGACTAGGATATATGTGACATCATGGGTGTGTGTGTCAGGCATACTGTAAGTGGATTGGAGCCCTATGGCTCGGGACTGCTCTTAGCTTAGCACAGCTAAGGTAGAGGTGTGTCCAAACTGTCTAGCACTCTTTGCAAAGTGTAAGCAGGTGTGCACGCCACTCAACAGGTCTTACAGGAAGAAAAAGGAAGTTAAACCAAGAAATAGCAGCTCTGTGTACATATAAGCACTACAGCTGCATGGCGCACACAGGCTTAAACAGGGAGGCAATGGGAAGGGAAAACAGCAGCAGGAAGGTAATCAAGGAGAACTAGCTTAGCTGACAGGTGAAATGTATCAGAAACAGCCAATTACTCAGGCAGCAGCCTAGCCCAGCACACCACTATAAACTATGCAAACAACTGTCCCCCTTATTTGTCCCAAAACCTCTGCACCACCGGTGTATACAAAAGGGGAAATTTTACAAAACGAAAGCAAGAGAAAAAATGTTAGGGGCTCCATTTGCTATCATAAACCAGCATGTGCAAGAGGCTGAGGGTAGTGAGGATGTGAATGCTGCTGAGCAACCCACAGTGAGGAGACGGAAAAAAGTGTACAGACCCAGGGTAACCTACCAAGGGCTACATGAGCTGGAGATAGTGGAGCACTACAGGGTGGACAGGGACCTCCTACAGCAAATTGTTGAGCTGTGCCAGCCACAGCTCATACACAGAACTAACAGAGGGGAACCCATCCCAGTGGATACCAAGGTATGTGTAGGCCTAAGAATACTAGCTACAGGTACCTTCCAAAGGCCAACTGGGGATATGATGGGGATTTCACAGGCATCAGCATCCAGGTTACTCCACCAGTTCCTGGATGCCATGTCAGCACATGTTGATGAGCACGTATATTTCCCCATCACCTGTGAGGCATTGGCCAGCAATATGCATCTCTTCCACCAAATAGCAGAATACCCTGAGGTAGTGGGTGCAATAGACTGTACGCACATACACATGAAAGCACCACCAGGTGAGCGGGATAGGGTCTACATCAACCGCAAGGGCTTCCCCTCCATCAACTGCTAGGTCATGTGCGATGCCCAGGGCATAATAATGAATGTGTGTGTTGGCTGCCTTATAAGCTACCACAATTCCCACATCTGGCATCTGACACAGCTGTACCAGACATTTGCCAATGGGGACATCCCACATGGTCACCTAATGGGGGATGCTGGATACGCACTGGAGCCATGGCTGATGGCACCCATCAGAAATGCACACACACCTGAACAAGAACTGCATAATGAGGCACACGCAAACACGAATCATAATAGAACGTGTGTTTGGGATGCTCAAGTCACAGTTCCGGTGCCTGGACACATCCAGTGGAGCCTTGCAGTACTCACCAACAAAATGTACTCAAATTGTCCTTGTATGTACCATGCTACACAATATGATCCTCCAGAAAAAGCTGCAGCAGGAACAGCATGGGGCAGGGCCACACAGCCCCCCCACCAGTGCCAAGGCCTGCACAGGCACAGAGTGGCTCGGAGGAGGAACAACCTTAGCCTGCCCCAGTAGGCAGAAGGAGGCATGCCCAGTATGCCCTAGCCTTGGCAAAGAGGCAACTCATAGCACATGCACTGACACAGTAGGGACTCAGGGAATGACACCTCTCTCCGACTCACACATTCAGTAAAAGGGATGCGAAACATGACACTACTTGTGCTCAACCATGTATAGGGAGTGTACTATGTGCATCCAACATAGGCAGCCCTGCAGCACCACCCTCAATACTGGGACACCCACAAGGTAAGTGACTCACACATGCCAGTTGGGGTAGCAAATACCCAACAACAGTCACAGCCAGCAGGATAGGTGTAGACAAACATAAAAAAATGCTGTACTATGGCCTCTGAATGAGCCCTATGGGTAACCCCTCCCCCAGGCCTACACAGACAGACTACAGCAGGCCAAGCAGTTGGATGTAAGTTGTGAAGTCTAGGAAGTCAGAAACTAATATGTAGGTAGTGAAAGCTAAGATCTATGATACACTGGTATGCCTCTAGCCAGCACGATAGGTAAGTCCACAGACTGAAATGGTGTACCCGACATACCAGTACAGTCCTAGCAAATGAGTAAACATGTCAGGTGTGCCCCACCATCCTACTTACACTGATAGTAGCAGTCAGGTGTGCCCCCCCACCACTGTGTAGAAACAGTCAGGTGCCCCCCCCCACTATGCAGAAATGTAGCAACAGTCAATGCCAAATGACTGACGTATACCCTGCAGACACAGCATGCTACCTGTCGGTGTACAACACAAAGGTCAGCACCACAGTACAAACTACCTGGACTTGATCCATACATGCAATATAGATGGCCATACTGGGCATGCTCACACACTTAAACACATGAAGGCTATATCTGCAAACACCAGTGGACCAGACATATATGGCAGTTGTAGTTCTTATTGCAGACACTTGTCAGTATGTACCACTCCTACCTTGCACACACAGTGGATGGGAATACAGACATATATGTAAGGACAACATACTATAATAAGCCAAAGGTAGATGGACATAGATGTGTGTAGTTTTAGAAATTTATATATATATATACATATTTAGATATGTTGTATCTGTTGTATCTGTTTAGATATTAATATAGGTACACACACATACATCTAGATGTTGGTATACATTCTCTGTACTGTTGCATGACTGGAGTGGATGATATGTTTTTGCAAACATCAAATCTCTTTCTATCTGTAATGGCTTAGTGGTAAATAACTTTGTCTATGGTGTGCAGGGTCCTTGGTTTGAGCCTTGCAAGAGCTGTTTTTTTGTTGCCTGGCAGAATACGGCCCATTGGATACACAGTGATTAAGGCACTTTAAAGCAGTTGTAAGCAGGTTTGCACAGGTTTGTGTGGAGTTAAGCAATGCCTACACAGGTTAAGCAATTTAGCAGCTAACTGAGTATAAGAAACTGTAACAAGAATTTAGCACTACTTACCTCCACGTAAACCCACGCACACCAAGTACAACTGCTTTAAAGTGCCTTAATCACTCTGTATCAATCGGCCCTTGTTCTGCCTAGCAACAAAATAAACAACCACTGCTAGGCTTAAACCCAGGACTACACACACCATAGCCCAAGTGATTTACCTCTAAGCTATCTCAAATATACATAACCTTACTGTATTCACAAGCATATCATCCAGCCCAGTCATATAACAGTACAGAGAATGTATTCCAACATGTAGATGTATGTGTGTGTGAAAATATATTAATGTCTAGCCAGATACAACATATTGATATATGTAACTATATATATATATATATATATATATATATATATATATATATACACACACACACACACACACACACACACACACACACACACACACACATATATGTAAGCAGATATATATATATATATATATATATATATATATATATATATAGGTATATATGGACATACATCTGTAGATAAAGTGGGAACATAGCAGAAACATATATGTCCACATGCTCCATTAATGGGGTTGACAGGCACAAACAGCATACTCCATGCACAAATAGGTATCCCCCCCACAGCCAAACTCGTCTGCCCTGTAATACACTACCAAATGTTGCAGAGCCCATAACCAGGACCTTACACGGCAAGGGCACAAGATGTTAACAGTACTCCATCTCACCTGTATGATGTCAGGCTGGTATCAGTAACATTTCATGCAGTACAGTCAGGCTCATAATGACTCCCATTTTGCAGTCATCTGTTACCTTTGTTAGCCAGAGTCCCGTACTGTTGGCCTGTACATCAGTGATGTATATGCCAAACAACAGTGGTCCCAGGACTGAACCCTGAGGTACTCCACTTGTCACTTGTCTGGGGATGGATTTGGAGTCAGTTACACCTACAGTTTGGGTTCTGTCAGTAAGCTATGTGGCAAACCAGTGAGTGGCATAGGGGTGTATGGCTGGATTAGTCTGTTAATCTATGTTTCCAGACTGGGGGATGGTGTTGAAGGGCTTGGCATCGTCCACATAGGCTTTGTAGTCTGCCTTACCCTCTTCAACAGCTATTCAGACTGAGTCAAAGCAGTCAATCATTTCAGGAGACAAGACTGGCCCTCCATGAGCCCAATCTGTGTGGAGTCCAGTGTTTGAGGGTTGCTAATGTCTGCGTTCAAAACATCCCTGATAATGCATTCCATGGTCATCAGGCTCGTCTGTCTGATATGACAGTAGTTCCAGGGATCACAGGTGGATCCCCCCCTTGTGGACTGGGACAATTGCAGCTGTGCACCACTCAGTGGGCATCAGGCCTGATGCGAGGCTATGATTACACATGACAGTTAGGTGAGTTGCCATTCCATTTTGTAGTTTATGTAGTACACAGCCCAGGATGTCATCTGGTCCCATGGATGCTGTATTCTTAGTTGTGGGTAGTGCATTTTCTGCCTGTGTGGCTGTATTTACTGGGCAATGCAACCCTTTACTTATTGACATGGGCCCTTTTAGGGATGGGAGCGGGTGAATGTAGCACTAAATCAATCTGCCAGAATATTGGCACATTCTGTGGGAGCAGTCTATGTAATGCCATTCTGTTGAAGCTCAGAGCACTTCTGAGCATTGCCAGTTAGAATTCGGACATAACTATAGAATGCTGTGTGGTTATCTGTGGAATCTGTGGAAATTTTAGTTACATAATCAGCTTTGGAGGATTCCATGAGGGATTTCTACATCTTGGAGCTGGTAAGGGAGTTGGTTGCATTCTTGGATTATCCTTTTTCCTTCAACAGTGTCTACCGTCTGTTGTATACTCTGTTAATGGCAGGAGACCAGCAGACTGGCTTGATTATTTGGGAGGTGAGCATTGTTGTTCTATGTGGGATGTCAGGAATCATGCACACGTGGTTGTGCTCATAAAGTGCCTTAGTGCAGGATTCATCAGTTGAACTGTCAGCTCCTATCTCCTTGGGTGTCACAAACATTGTCACTTCTGCCTTGAGTAGCATGGAGTTGGCCTTGGAGAGGTCTTTTACGTTTTACAGACAACTGTATATACATTCCTTTCACATGTTCAATTTGATTAGCCTATGGTGGGATAACTTTGATGGACCCACAGTCCTATGCACTGTTGTGATGGCTGAGTTGTTAATTACTGTAACTGTAGTGTACAGGGTCCTGGGTTCATGACGTGCAAAGGCAGGTTATTTTTGTTCTGGCCAGAACAGCGGTTAATGCAGACAGACTAATTAGGGCAATTTAGGTTAGTCACACGCAATACAATTCAATTGCCCTACTTTGCCAATCCTGCTTATGTCAATCACTGTGAAGTACACCTTTGGGGAAAAAGTACTCCAGCAATCTCTGTGGTGCATGCTATAACAGCGCAATGCTGTAGTGTGATATGGAACTCTGGTAGGGGTTCTATTCTCACACATGGGAGTTGTGGATGCTTTTGTGTCTGTTCCTATGCCTGTGTAGAGACTCATGCATGCTTGGCTAGTCACACTCACTACAATTCATTCTTCTACTTTGGCAGTCCTTCTGACGTCACTCACTGTGAAATAAACCTTTGGGGAAGGAGTACTCCAGTAATTTCTGTGGCGCATTCTTTAATGGCCTTGTGCTGTAGTGTAATAACTGGCTAGGTAGGGGTTCTAATGACGTGTGTGTGTGTGTGTGTGTGTGTGTGTGTGTGTGTGTGTGTGTCTTAATGTGCTGATGTATGTCATTCATGTCTTGTGCGGAGGTGGTTGTAAGTGTGTATCAACTGCACCCACTGCTGAGTGTGTTTGTAATATTTCTTATATGGTGCTCCTAGCATAAATCACAATATCCACGATGCAGGGATAACAGATGTGATATCAGTACATAGTCATTCACGGGTTCGAAACCTGAGACTGATAGGTGTGTGACACAAATATGCTCACCTTTTACTCCCCCAACCCACCCTGACTTATCTTTGCCTTTGTCTGCCTCTCTCACTCCCTCTCTGGTGGATGTGTAGACTTACACCTGCTTTGCTTAGTCAGCGGCATATGTATTGTTAGTGATGCTCATGATCAGCTGATGGCATCTGCACAGATTACAGCCCTCCTCTAGCTGATTGCATGTGGAACAGCTGTGGTAACATTCCCATAGCCAATTGCATGGAAACACACTCCAATATCTAGCAACATCTTGTTGGTGTTGGGCCTTTTCATTCACTGTGAGCAGGAACTATACCTGTTGTTTGGCAAACAGCATCACAGATGAATTGGGGACTTATCTCTGACAACATACCCTGTGGAAACAGGCCAACATACAGGAGGGGGATGTGCCTGTCCTGACTACAGACTGTAAGTGCTGCTATACTGCAGTTGGGGTACTATTAGTTTAACAGGGTGTGTGTGGATATGGCTCTCTTACATGTTTTAATACTTGTAATGTCAGTGCTATGTTTATGAGGAATCCCCATCTGTAGGGTCATCTGCAGACTGGGCATTGTGTGATGCCTGGTGTTCCTTGTGTTACCCACAAAGCACTTATCTCTCAACTGCAGAAGGCAGTGTGAGGATTGCAGTCAGTAGATGGTGAAGCCAAGAGAGTTACTAACGACATATCCCTCATAAGACATATGTTGCATCAAACCCTGTTGCGACAGGAAATGTATGAGGTCATCACAGCAGCATGTCAATATTGGGCCTGTGTTTGTGCCTCCAGCCACAACCCTGTCAACATTTGTACATATGTCATACAGTAGGGGGTGCATATGTTCTGTACACCATATTCAGTGACAGCATATCTGATAAGCCAGTGAGATATCAGACTGCTACACATGTTATGTATAGTAGGGGTTATATTTGAGGACATAGCCTGGCATTCTGTGGTTGTGGTGTGTACAGTACTGAGGTATGTGTAAGTCTAGTAATTGTCGACAGTGTGTGTATAGTGCATATGTACCTTGGCCTGTGTAGGGAGTGTGGTAGATGTCATTGTTCTTGGTCCTGTTCTATCTGATCGTTCATGCTGCTCCACTGTATGTCACCCTATCAGCTTACATGTTTGTAGGGGTGAACACACACATGTCCCAAACCACAGACAGCCATCAGACCACGCTGTGTAGTGGCCCAGTATATGTAGGGTTGTTGTGTGAGTGGCACATATGAGGATCGTGTACATCAGATAGTCCATATACTGTGATAGAATGCTAGCTTAACATATGTGGCTGTGGCTGTGTTCACATTGGTTGTAGTTATGCACTTTCACACAGGTGTCTGTTACTCTGTGATGCAACATGCCTGCAGAGCCTGCTATCTATGCAGGTACATGTGTATTCCCACATAGGAGATGTAGTCCAGTGGTGAGTCAGTCTGCCTGTAGCCTGCACTGTGCTTTGTTACATGCCTAGCAGCTTACTGTACTTATCCAGTGAGATGTCATGTCCAGATACTTACCAGATGTACTGCTGCCTGGCCATCATGACAGTCATGTATGTCAGACAAAGCAGTGGGATGCTGTTCAGATGTACGTCAGTAACTAGTGGATAGTATGTGGCCAAGGCACCTCTGTACCAGCAGTTATTATGTGACAGGAGAGATAGGGGTGTATGAATGCATAATCTATGGGGGAAATGTATAGCAGTATATACGTGTTATACCCATATACATGGTTGGTAACATCCACATTGACAGGCCTGGTCCACATGTCTTGCATGAAGGGGTTCTGTGTATACCCCTGGACTGACCCGAGTGTGTCAGACTGTCCACATATATTGGCCATATCGCAGCTGTAGTCCACAGGGGTGTTACTGTGCTAGCAGTGGTACTGTACTATGATGACCATAGGATGTCTGTAAGTAGACAATGGCTCACATGTTAACAGCAGATGTGGCCTCCCACACACACCATTTATGTGAAGACTCCCTATTACAGTAGCAACCGTCTACAAATATACTGAGAGGTTGAGACTATTGGGGCTGAGGTAGGGCTCCACTCCGTGTGCAGGACATATGGTGAACATATATGTATAAATAAGTATACATATGTCCATATAGCTATGTACACATATACATATCTTGCTTACTGTATGACAACAGTTTTACACATATGTGCCTGTGTTCCAGCCTCTGTCCTCCACCTACATACCCGGCTTTGCACATATGACACGATGTCAGGGGTTGTTATGTAGTGGGCTGTGTGCATGTCATGCTGTCATTCCCGCCATCACTCCACTGCTATTGTGTCCCCCACACATACTGGGGGAGTTGGGACCATATATGTGTGGGTTTCACCTACACAATACATGTGTGCTCTAATGCACTCCAGAGGCCAGTGTATGTTACAGTGGTATAAAGCCCAGTATTAGTGAGTGTAGGGGGGTGCACCATGACTACCCTAGGCTGTTACAACATGTGTTGGTATCTAGGATAGGCTGCCTTTAGGTATCTGGATGTACTTTGCCATACAATCCACCTTGGTTAAATGCAGGCCTACTGCCTCCTGTCATACGGGATGTTCTCTTTGTCAGTGTGATTGTGATGGTGTCAGGTATGCCTTGTTATGTAACAGATACATCCCATTGTGTCAACTGGTGTACAGAGTGTAGATAGAGGCTGATGACCTATTCATCTGCATTACGTACTGGTGATTGTCTGGTGTGCTGTGGCCCAGTCTGTCATTACTAATGTACTACTTGAAGGCATCGGCCTGGACAGCAACATATGTCAACCTTTCCAGACTACTGTCTTAGTATAACTGTTTCAGAGTTGCATTACACTGCTCATATGGATGTCAGTGTCTAAACAGCTATATGACATGGCATATACAACTATCATAGTACACAAATAAAGCTTTCACATTCATTTATGCACACCTGTGTATGGTGTTATACCCTTTGATATCTCTGTGGGTATATGTTGCAGGCTATGAATGTCATTTGTATGGGTGGCTCATACAGTTTCCAGTTGGTAAGGTGGTGACTGTAGGAATACTGGCTGCTCCATATTGTGTGCACGTACTACATATGTATATTACTGTACAAATCTGTGTGTGTGTATGTGTAGTTACATATATATATATATATATATATATATATATATATATATATATATATATATATGGATTCCTATTACAAGAATGAAAGTTCACTACTTCGAACTTGTAATAGGAAGCCTCACTTCTGCAAAAGTTCACTTTAACGAAAGTGAACTTTTGCATAAGTGCACATCACCGAAAGCACTGCAGCACAGTAGAGGACATAAAAAACAAGTTATGTCCTCCACTATGGTGCGATAGTCACGGACCTTAGGGTTAGGGCACGGGTTAGGGTAAGGGGATGGTTAGTAACGCTATCCCCTTACCCTAACCCATACCCTAACCCTAAGGTTCATGACTATCGCACCATAGTGGAGGACATTGCTATGTCCTTCACTGCGCTGCAGTCGACACTGACCTTAGGGTTAGGGCACGGGTCATGGTAAGGGGATGGCCCTATGTGCTATTCCCTTACTATGACCAGTGCCTTAACCCTAAGGTCAGTGAGTACTGCATGGAAGTTCAGTACAACACCTGTTCGTTGTACTGAACTTCACGTATGTGCACTTTCGATTAAGTGCACTTTTCCTGCAGTGAGCATTCCATGCACTATTTCGAATTAGTGAAAATTCGATCTACTGTATGGAACCCATATATATATATATATATATATATATATATATATATATATATATATATATATATGGAAAAATAGAAGAAATCATCCCAACAATGACCTGGAACACACCAGCTTTATTGACAACAAAATGTTCCTTCAACTACACACTTTCGCCAGTAATTGGCTTCATCAGAGTCAAAGAAAACTCTAACTACAACAGAATAAATATTGAAAAAGTTTTTTACAAACACTTAATTAATTAATTGATAAGCCAGTCATCAGTCATAAAATAACATTAGGTGAACCACCCTTAAGAAAGTGCTTAGTGCAAATCATTTCATCTAAAACAAATCAAAGAATCCATTCAACTATGCATATGTTACCTAGCCAAATTTAAACATATCCACTAGGTTCCAAAAACAACAAAATTGGTTGAAAAAGTTTAAGTGAACATATAAAAAATACTATAAAAATTTGTTCCATGAATTAAAAACATTGTTATATAAAAAACGTATATAAAAAGAACATAGCAGCAGGCAATGCTGGTAAACATAGCCAAGCTGAAAAACTATTAGCTTTTAACTTTTGAAGTTTGAAACAATACCAAAATATGGTTTCAGACTTATTCAAAACACTATAACGTCCCCACAGTGTACCTGTTCCGGGTACAAAATGAACATTGTACCCAGTATAGTAAGTGTACTAAATAATGTTATTGGATCTCTGCTTTACCATGGGCATGAGGGAAATTCCCTCATTAAGTCCTGGTGGTCGGGTGGCATTTAACCTCAATTGCCACCTTGCTTCTTTGCTTTCAACAAGAAGTCTGCCATTGCCACCCCTACAATTCGGTACCACCTGGTCAATAACAAAGAAAATACATTTTTTAAAATTGGGACAACCAACATTATGGTTGAATAAAGCATTGTGCCTGTCTTTCTTTCTAATGGCCCTAAGATGTTCACCAATCCTGTCCTTTAGCTTTCGGACAGTTTTTCCCACATAGAAAGCATGACAACTGACACACGTGGCAACATAGACCAACATCGTGGTATTACAACTACATCTCCCTGGGCATGATAAAGCATAATCATGCCCATGTATCGCCACATATGGCCCGTCATTAATGCAGCGACAAAATTTTCATGACCAACATTTCACCATCAAAGGCTTGTACCATCCATTTTTCTTGTCCTCCAGGATGTTTTTAATGTTTTTCCCCCTACTGAATACCACCGTGGGTTGAGCCCCCAGCTTTGCCTTAGTGTATTCATTGAAACAAACCTGCCATAATTTTTTAGTTGTTTCAATAAGGGGGGTACACAAAGGGCTGTATTTTAAAACAAGTACATAAGAATTATCCCTTGTGGTAGCACCCACAGTTTTAGTACCTGATGTTAAAACAGGAGAAAAAGATTTGTACCTTTTGGAAACCACTTCATGTTTTGTGTTTAAAACCAATGTTAGGGGATAACCTCTCTCTAAAAACATCCCTACTAAAGTGTACATCTCATCCAAAAAAATCTTCTCATCACTAACCAGTCTTGATAACCTCACCATATGACCCTTAATAATACTGTTTCTCTGATGGTGAGGGTGGCAACTATTGAAATGAAGTAGGGAGGTGTAATGTGTTTTTTTCCTGTGTATGTTACTTTGTAGTCCCTTATCAGTGATCTTGAAATGAATGTCAAGATAATCTATTTCGGTCTGGTGACACATGTAGGTGAATTTAAGGAAGGTAGTGGTATGATTCAGGTACTCTACAAATGTTTTAACCTCCTCCTCATTGCCTTTCCACAAAATAAGAACATCATCAAGGAACCTATTGTACATCAGAATATTTTGCATAACGTTAATGCAAAAAATATGGGATCTTTCCCAATGCAACAAGACCAAGTATGCATAGACAGGGGCACATTTGGCACCCATGGCCACACCAGCAATCTGGTGAAACAATTCACCTTCAAAGTTTAAATAGTTGTTCCTAAGAACCAATTCCATTAGTTCCACCAGTTGGTCAATCTTTTTCCTATCTATCCTATCACATGTGAGCAAGGATTCTCTGAACCAATTTAATCCCTCATCATGTGGAATAACTGTAAATAAATTCACCACATCAATGGTGAGAAAGGAATATTGAGTGGCACTGTTGGTATGTCTCAAGCATTCCAAACAGTGCCAAGAATCCTTCAGAATATGATCAATACCATTGACCACACATTGGGACCCAAAATCCACAAATGCCACCAAAGGTTCAGTCTTAGAACCCCTGGCCACCACAATAGGTCTAAAGGGTGGGTTGTTAACATTTTTGTGGATTTTGGGAATCCCAAAAATGACCGGTGTGATTGGGTGGGTGACTATCAAAAATTTTACTTCATTCTCATCAAAGACACCTTGATATAAGGCATCCATTAGATATAAATCTACACAAGTGTAGGCTCTGTCTATTTCATTTGTTGAAACTCTATGATATGTGTTTGTGTCATTCAGAATCTCGTGCATCCTAGATACATAGTCTATGTGACCCATAATGACTGTCCCCCCCACCCTTGTCGGGCTTCATAACCCTGACATCCCTGTTTTTTGCTAAATTATGAAGAGGTAGTCTTTCCTCATGACTGAGATTATCATGCTGTGTAAAGAAATTAGAGTTGTTATTTTGAATAATTTCTCTAAATTCTTTTTCACACATCCTCTCAAAAATATGAACTTCCATGTGATTTTGGGGAATAAACGTACTTTTTCTTTTTAAGGTTCCCATACAATTGTTAATATTAGTGTTGACATGTTCAGGAAAAAGCATCCTAAGATTAAGTTGCCGAGTGTAAAGCTTCAAACTAATAAGAACATCAGCTATGTCAAGTTTAAAAACTGAGACAAATGTAGTCCCTTTACTTAACAGTTTGAAATGTGCTTCGTTAATAGTCAAACCACTAAAATTATAAATGGTGAAACCATTGTGCACAGTAACTTCACCACTGATATCATCAGAATGTCTAGACGAATTCACAAAACCAAAATTCTTTGAGTTGTCCATTGTACCAAAGTCAAAACCATCAGTCCCAAAACATAGGCCTGAACAGTTAAAGTCATCTAATATCTGTTGTTGGTTTGCCTCTGGTACTTTCTGTGGTTGTAATAATTCCTGCGCTGGTTGTGACCATTGTTTTGGTTCCAAAACTCGCCCTGCCTCTGATTCTTTAACCTCTCCGATCTTCTCAGAGGGGGGCGGTTGTTCCAAAAAATGGTCACCATCAGAATTGTCATTGTCCAAAAAATAACCCTCCTCATAGTTGTCACTTTGTTCATGACTAGTAACATTGTCATTCGAGTGAGAAGACCTAAAGTCTTTCATGAGGTACACACGTTTGTTTTTGTAGTCAGCTTGATCTCTTGCCAACTTCTTAAATTTAATGTTAACATTATTTTTGACAAAATCATCAACATTTTTAAGTAGTTTTTGGTATTGGGGGGTATATTGTGGAAATAACAGATCATTCACAATGTTAGGATGTAAAGCATTAATTTCTTTTTCCAATACTGCCAGCTTGCTATGATTGTTTCTAATAACAATGTCTAAAAGCGCCAAACCTGTTTTGTCAAACAGCTCGACCAGTTCACCAAACGCGCTGGATTCATGATCTATACCAAATGGTAACTTCCACAATCTCAACCCTTTAGGCACTTGTTTAAGTGCCAAAGATTTACTGAGGAATGTGTTGTCCAACTGAAGTGCTCTGAATTTCTTACATAGACTCAAAGTTGAAAAGTTGTTTTTGCAAAGTAGGTCTGTCGTCCGACCCACTATTGCTTTCAGAAAAATAAAACTCTGACGTTCTCAACCATCCCAACAGGTCACATCCTCGTGGTTCAGCCTGTGCATATATATATATATATATATATATATATATATATATATATATCTGTATCTGCATATATGTGTCTGTGTATATGTATCCTAGGGAAGGGCATGTCGTGTCTGGTCCTGATTATGGGATTTGCAACATTTGGTACTGTATTACAGTGGGGAGTCGCGCTTGGCTGGGGGGGTATAGCTATACGTACCAGACCGTATATTGTGTGATGCCTCTCAACCCCATTAACGTTGCATGAAGACATATATGTTTTGTTATTTCCCCATTATCTACAGATGTATGTCCGTATATACCAATGTATGTATATCTATATACATATATATATATATATATATATATATGTATGTATATATATATATATATATATATATATATATATATATATATATATATATCTGCTGACATAATTATATAACCTGCCATATATATTTAGACATGTAGATGTGGACATATATATCTACAGATGTACACATTTGCATGTTTATATGTTCATAAAAAAAAAATATATATATATATATATATATATATATATATATATATATATATATATATACATATATCAATATGTTGTAACCATTTAGACATTAATATATTTACTCACACACATACATCTACATGTTGGAATACTTTCTCTGTACTGTTGAATGACTGGGCTGGATGATATGTTTGTGAATACCTCAAGTGTATTTATATCTGAGATGGCTTAGTGGTAAATAAGTTTGGCTATAATGTGCAGGGTCCTGGGTTTGATCCTAGCAGAGGCTGCTTATTTTGTTGCTAGGTAGAACAAGGGCAGGTGGATACAGTGTGATTAAGGCACTTTTGAGCAGTTGTAAGCGGGTTTGCGTGGGTTTGCACAACGGTAAGCACTGCCAACCTCCGCTTATGTTTTCTTACAGTCAGTTGGCTTCAGATTTCTCAACCTGTGTAGGCATAGCTTACCTCGTGCTAATTCCTTTAAAAGAAAAGAAAAAAGGGTTGATAGGAAACTGGTGAAAAATAGGGCACAAAGAGGGAAAGACAGTAGGGAAAATAGTTAGGCATGTGCAGGAAGGGTATAGGAAAGGTCCATAGCTGCCCATTTCTTCTACAGCAACAGCTGTGCATATACACTATATTTGCAGGTACTTTTTGACCCTCAATCCCCTGGGAGAGGGGTGAGGACAACATATATTCATTGCGATGCCAATTAGACCAGATTACATGTGTCCAGTGGACATGTGTGCAAAATGGAAAGCTATGTATGGGGCATGATTTTTTTTTTTTTGTGGGAACAGATTGCCCTTTTTTTCTTTTCAGCTTAGAGTGGTATGTTGGGTGGGGTAATAGGTATATTTGGGGAGGGAGGTTGGGTAGGTTAACAGACAAGACACACAAGATGCATACAGGGCTGGTATATGACACATGTGGGGGGTAAACACCTTGGACAGGGAGGGGTGTTTGAAAGTCGCAAGCCCATGGGCCCCCAACTGGAAACAGTGGGACTAAGGTCCCCACCCATGGGCAGTCACCACTGCAACTTCACGGCCTCGAAGTTGGCTGTGCTGGGGCCTATGAAGAAGGGGCAGGCTCACCCTCTAATAGTGCCACTCGGCCCTCAAGCTGGAATAGCTGGTCTCAATACTCCAGATCGAGCTCCCTATGCACCACGGCCCGGACCTGTTGACAGGTGATGGGTTCTCATCTGTGTCCGCTCTGAGGGGGGGGTGTGCCCCTTCCCCTGCAGCGGTTCCTCCCGAAGGTGGTGCAGGGCCAATGGAGGAGGAGGTCCCAGGCTGAGCCCCAGATGTGCTGGTGCCTGGTGCCATGGCCAGCTGAGGTGGGACAGTTGGGTCTGGTGGGACCGGCCTTCTCATATGAACTGTGTTGTTGCAGGTTTATGGCAGATATGGGTTAGTAAAAACAACAAATGCAAAACACCAAAAAAGCAACAAAGATGTTGGAGAACATAAAACTAAAGGCTTTAATAACTTAATGTGCTTTTCGTCCAGTACAGTTACTGGACTTCATCAGACAAATGACAAAAAACACTACATATCCTTTTATACTCAATTAGAACCATGTGATTCACTAACAACATCAATTAATTAATAAATCAGTTAAACATATCAATTAATCATTAAGTACTAAATTCTAAAAAGCAGTCTTACAAATATATACCTAAATACGCACATGTAAAGCAGTGTTGAATCTCTAAAGAAAAATACTTTTTACAAATAGTTTCTTTCTTTAAAAATTATATATATATAAATATACATAAATATATTGTAAAATCCAAAATGCATTTATAAAGCATTCGTATGTATATATAAAAAAATCATGTATATATAACCAACTCATGCATAATTAATTATGAATATAAAAACACATACTTTTTTACTATCTACAATTATTAAAATCACTTTGAATGTTCTAAATTAAACTTCATTTCATAAATTAAAAAAAATACTAAATCAAAAAGCAAGTACTATAAACCTGAAAAGGATCTAATTCATACAAAATACAGTGAGACATATGACTAAAGTAAATAACCATCATCTGTTTAAACTCCTCAATTTAAAAAAAACAGGAGATAGAACAAGTTTTATTCGAACCTGGATAATGGTAGGAGTTAAGCCTGAGTTGCCACAAAAGTTCAAGTTTTTCTAACAACCAGTTACTAGTGCCACCCCTTAAATGATGAACAACCTGGTCTATTATCCTAAAGTTAAAACTATGCAAAGGGCAATTAGTAATGTGTCTAGCTAAAGCATTTTCAATTTTATTTTTCCTAATAGCATATAAATGCTCATAAACACATTCTTTAAAATTTCTCTCAGTCTTCCCTACATAGTAAACTTGGCACACTGGGCTAAATAAACCACCATTCTAGTATTACAATTAAACCTTTTCTTTATAGAATATGTGTTTCCTTCTAAGAAAATTTCTGGCCAGTGGCTATAAATCTGCAAATATTGCAAGACTCACACTTATACATGCCCGGATTTCTAACTTCCATAGGAATCAGTGTCTCTAGTGGTTGTTGTAAATTATTTCCTTTCCTAAAGATTATTTTCGGGGTAAGCCCCACTTTATCAATAATAGATTTATTGTTAGTTAAAAAGCTTCAGTTTTTCATGACAATCTTCCTAATCTCTACTGCATCAAGACTGAAGGTCACAATAAAACTAATATTATATTTATTAGCATTAGTTGAAGCTACATCCAAAGTAGTTACTAAATCATCCACATTAACATTATGAACATCTTCTCTAAATGAATTTGTTAGGGTTACTGATCTATCTGGTAACCCTAAAATTGGTTTATAAATACCTACTGACAGTTTCCGTGTAACTTCAGTCAGTAGGTCCTGAACAAACCTATCATAAGAAACATTTGAGTAAGAAGATCACATTCAACATGATAGTCACAATTCTTCATGACCATCCTGGCCGCTCGGACAAACTGACCTTTAATAACCGAGCGTTTTTGGCTAAATGGGTGTAAACTTAAAAAATGGAGGAAAGTATTAGAATACGATTCTTTCCTATAAATCAGTGATGTATAACAGCCCAAATTTACATTTTTCTTCAATAATACATCCAAATAGGAAATACTCTCCACTCCAAAATTACTAGTGAAAGTTAAAAAGTCAATACTTTCATTAAAATCCTGCAGAATAGCCTTAACTCTATGTTCATCTCCATCAAATAAGATGAAGATGTCATCCAGGAAATGGGTGTAATAAGAACAGTGGTGCATAACTTCTTCATTAGTGAAAATGTAAAGATGTTCCCACTGGGCTAAAACCATATTTGCAAAGCTTGCACCACATGGTGAGCCCATAGCTACACCATTGCATTGCAAGTAAATCTCATTTTCAAAACAGAAGAAATTGTTAGATAAAATAATACTAAGCAATTCTTCAACCACTCTCAACTCAGTAACAGGAGCACTATACCTTTGCATTCTGGCTAAAACAAGTTAAATTCCTTCTTCATGTGGTATAGAGTAATATAAATCACAAACATCCATAGTTAGGAAATTACATCCAGGCTTAAATTCAATTTGAGACATATCTGATAAAAGGGACCATGAATCAAGGCAGATATGTTTTTCTTGATTAACGTATTTCTTTAAAATGTTATTTACCAATTTAGCACTTGCGTATGTAACAGAATATCGTGCATCTACTAATGCCCTCATAGGTGGATCCAATACATTTTTATGTATTTTTGGTAAACCAAAAATTCTCGGTAAACGAGGAAACAGGTTAGTCAGATAATTCAATGTGCTACGATCAATTATTGCTTCAATAAATAAATCATTAAGATATGTATTAATTCTACTATAAGCAACATTCAGTTCGTTAAGACTAACCTTTCATAAGTATCGCTACCTAAAATCACTTTAATTTTCATGGAATAATCGAATGAGTCCCTCAGCACCAAACCCCCTCCCTTATCCAGTTTCATTATTCTCAAAGGTTGTTTTTGAAAATCAGATAAAAGTTGTTGTTCATAATTAGAAACATTATATAAGTCCCTATTCAATTTGTTTCTGTTCCCATTTAATACAGAATTAAAATCTAATTCACAAATCTGTTCAAAAACGTTCAAAACCAGATGGGTAGGTGGGTTAAAAGTGCTAGGGACATACAAATTATCATGTAAATGCTTGTGTCCGTTGAACAGAATTGCTAAATTTAGTTTTCTAATGAAACATCTAAAGTCCAAAAGTGTCCTAGCCCAGTCAGAGGAAAAACTTGAAATGAATGTCAATCCCTTAGACAATAAATCAACTAATTCACCAGCAAGTTCATAGTTAGAAAAATTGTATATTTCAAAGTCTCCACTCAAATCTGTTACAATTTTACAATGATCTTGACTGTTAGAAACAGTTTGTTGTATTACCTTTTTGAACTTTGCCTTCCCCCTCATGTTGTAACGGTTCTGCGAATTTCCTTTTGAGGGGTTGTGGTTCTTGACTCTCTGCTGGTGAAAATTGTGTCAAGTAACTTGTAGTGCCTCAGAATACGAATTTTTATTTGTATTTGTTTGTTTCCCATTGTTCGCTATGTGCATGTCATTGGCGTCCTTTCTAACGTTCTCACGCCTTTCTTCATCTTGGGTATTGCTAGACGGCTGAGGTGACATTACTTCCACGTTAGCAAAACCAAAAGATGAATTCTGATTTGATAAACTGGTTTGTTGTGGTCCAATCCTGTCCCAAGTTTGTGAAGGGGGTGGATTTGGATACGCAGTCCCTTGACTGTATTCACCCCGATCCTTTTCAAGTTTTTTTTATTTTAGTAGTTTTCAATTTATCTAATTATTTACTAATACTTGAGAAAATTCTGTTATAGTCATAATGATATCTTGGATAGTCAACATGCCTTCTAATCTCATTACTCAGTTGTTCCACTTCCCCTGAGAGGCTATTAACCTCTAGTTGGTAGTGTTTGCACATCATGTTCATAAGTTCAATGCCTTGTTTATTAAAGAGTTCCATCAATTCCATATGAAATGAATAACTCGTTTGCAACCCTGTGGGATACAGCCAAGATCTTAATCCCTTTGGTAAAATATTAAGCTTACTACATTCTGTGAAGTAAGCTATTTCTAACTGGAATTTTTTATGTTTTAACAGTTTGTGATCAAGTGATTTCAATTGTAGCACTAACAAATTTTCACTTCCTCCTGCCGATGTCATGGAACTGTGCTGTAAACCATCTGACCAAAGGATGGGAAAATCTTTTAATCAGTCCTGAATATCTGGAACACCAATAAGACCTGTGGAAGTGTTTTGAAGTTGTTCGGGTGTTGATTGAACAACAATATCTCCCCCAGTCTGTCCCCAAGTTACCACCGGTTCAATTCTAAGTTCACTGCTTAATCGCCTTGTACAGATTGAATTCTGGGAACCGCTATTTACTTGGAAATTAATATTCAAATTATTATTCTCCTCATTCAAAGATGGATGTTGGTTAATATCTGTAGGTAAAGTCTGTGTAGAAACAAGCAAAGCTTGGGAAAGAGACTCAACACGGGCTGCTAAATCATCCAGACATTTTGTCATTAAATTAATCAGAATAGTCAAATTGCCGCTATCGTCTGGTGTTTATTGCACAAATTCCCCTTCCGAACTATAGTTAGCTCCAGATGCCATAGGAACACAAACTGGTAAAAACAACAAATACAAAACACCAAAAAAGTAATGAAGGTGCTGGAGAACATAAAATGAAAGGCTTTAATAACGTAAAGCACTTTTCGTCCAGTACAGTGACTGGACTTCATCAGACAAATGATAAAAACATTACATATCCTTTTATACTCAATTAGAACCATGTGATTCACAAACAACATTAATTAATTAATAAATCAGTTAAACATATCAATTAATCATTGTTAAGTATTAAATTCTAAAAAGCAGCCTTAAAAATATATACCTAAATACGCACATATAAAGCAGGGTCGAATCTCTAAAGAAAATACTTTTTAGAAATAGTTTCTTTCTTTAAAAATTATATATATAAAAAATATATAACTATATCGTAAAATCAAAAATACATTTACAAAGCATTTGCATGTATATATAAAAAATTCATGTATATATAACCAACTCATGCATAATTAATTATGAATATAAAAACATATACTTTTTTACTATCTACAATTATTAAAATCCCTTTGAATGTTCTAAATTAAAATTTAAAACTACTAGAGACACCGATTCCTATGGAAGTTAGAAACCTGGGCATGTATAAGTCTGAGTCTTGCAATATTTACAGACTTATAGCCACTGGCCAGAAATTTTCTTTAGAAGGAACCAAATATTCTATAAAGAAAAGGTTTAATTGTAATACTATAATGATAGTTTATTTAGCCCAGTGTTCCAGCTGCCCAGTTTACTATGTAGGGAAGAATGAGAGAAATGTTAAAGAATGTGTTTATGAGCATTTATATGCTATTAGGAAAAATAAAATTAAAAATGCTTTAGCTAGACACATTACTAATTGCCCTTTACATAGTTTTAACTTTAGGATAATAGATCAAGTTGTTCATCATTTAAAGGGTGGCCCTAGTAACTGGTTATTAGAAAAACTTGAACTTTTGTGGCAACTCAGGCTTAACTCCTACCATTATCCAGGTTTGAATGAAACTTGTTCTATCTCCTGTTTTTTTAAATTGAGGAGTTTAAACAGATGATGGTTATTTACTTTAGTCATATGTCTCATTGTATTTTGTATGAATTAGATCCTTTTTTGGTTTATAGTACTTGCCTTTTGATTTAGTAATCTGTTTTAATGTATGAAATGAAGTTTAATTTAAAACATTCAAAGTGATTTTAATAATTGTAGATAGTAAAAAAGTATGTGTTTTTATATTCATAATTAATTATGCATGAGTTGGTTATATATACATGATTTTTATATATACATACAAATGCTTTATAAATGTATTTTGTATTTTACGATATATTTAAATATTTTTTATATATATAATTTTTAAAGAAACTATTTGTAAAGTTTTTTCTTTAGAGATTCGACCCTGCTTTATATGTGCGTATTTAGGTATATATATTTTTAAGGCTGCTTTTTAGAATTTAGCACTTAATGATTAATTGATATGTTTAACTGATTTATTAATTAATTAATGTTGTTTGTGAATCACATTGTTCTAATTGAGTATAAAAAGATATGGGTTAGTAATAACAGCATGCATAGGTATTCCCATTAACCAGACACACCAGATTTAACACAGTTGCACACCAAGCAGAACACATGCATATATGGAACAACAGTGGCCATTACAGGAGTATGTGGGTTTCATTGATGGTAACAGGTCACCAATATGGGTGTATTTTAACATGGCACATGCATAGAAACAAATGTGAATATTTATTAAACATTAGGACATATGTCACAAAAACGTTTGAAGTTTACACATACCAGTTGAGGAGTGTCATTGGGTTATTATGCACATATGGTAAGGGTGAGAGAGTGGATTCAATTAACAACTAATATATCCTTGTAGTTTTCACAACATTCTTAGTCACTGCAGTGATCTTTCTCTTACAGGTATTATTACACTACACAGTGGCCTTATATTGTACACCGGTATGTTTATAGCTTATTATATACGTGACCTGTGAGTTATATACAGGCGTGACAGGTTGCAGGTGTTAATGCCACATATGTTGAGAATTGCTGTCGTACACTTTGGGTGAGGTGCTAGAATGACAGGTTTGTTTTCATATACATTCTCTGACTATGTACACATTTGACTATCAGTTATATGTCATTGACAGCTGCCTACAGTTCTTGGGTCATCACACTGAATTTTTAGGGGAGCAGGGTTCCAAGCTGGTGATATGGGCCATTTACCTGGACATGCTGGACAGATTGGAACAGTTGTGGGATATAAATATGCATACAACTTACAATTTGAACATTCAAGCAAATTCTGTACAGTTGGGTGTAATTATGCATACAGCTTTCTATCTAAACATTGTATCACAGTTTGTACAGTTGTGGGGTATGATTATGCATACAACTTAGTAGCACCCCCAACAGCCCATGTTCTGCCCAGCAACAAAATAAACTGCCTCTGCAAGGCTCAAACTCAGGACCCTGTACACTATAGTCACACATATGATGACTTAGTGGTTAATTACTGTGACTATAGTGTACAGGGTCCTGAGTTTGAGCCTTGCAGAGGCAGTTTATTTTGTTGCTGTGCAGAATATGGGCCGTTGGATCCAGAGTGATTAAGGCACTTTAAAGCAGTTGCAAGTGGGTTTGCGCGGGTTTGCTCGATGGTAAGCACTGCTAACCTCCGGCTACAGTTTCTTACACTCATTTCAAGACATGCATGCTGATAACGCATCATTTTATTCTGGGGTTAGGAGGGTGGCCTAATGGTTAAGGTGTTTGCCTTACAAATGCAAGGTGCAGGGTTTGAGTCTCACAAGGGATAATTTGACTAGGCTTAAAATGGCTCACAAAGGCAGTTAGCCTAGTACTAACCTATGAACATATTTAGCTTCTACTTTCCTTAATCTGTGTAGGCAATGCTTACCCTCATGCAAACGCACTTAAATACGCTTATTAGTGCTTATATACGCTTACTACTGCTTATTTGTGCTTAAACCTGCTTACTAGTGCCTTATTCGTTATGACACTAACACTTCACATGTACATTTAATGCAGTACTCCAGTTCACATTTAAATGTTATTATGTAGGTTATACAGCAAAAAGATGTAAAATTATGTTCATATACAGATTTCACATGTAAAATCATATGTGCTGCAGTATGACTTGAATTAGGAATGGCTGCTCATTAGGCAGATGCTCTAACCACTACACTATTACTGTGCTATTTCATATGCATATATATTCCTTGTTATCCTCTTCAGCTTTTTCAGCGGCTTTAACCATAGCTAAGCGATGGGTACACCCATGCACCTATGGTTAGCTGTACTCTGGGTTTTAAAAAAATAAATAAATAAAAGGATCTCTTCATTTTATTTAAATGTACTGTTGCTGTTGAACACATGGGGACTGTTGGTGGGGATATGTGGACACCTATGAGCTGTCTCGCTCATTTATTTACACTTTCTTCTGTTCTACTTTGCAGGGGCATGCTTATTTTGGGAGCTCTGCTCTCAGATACGCCCCGTGCACTCGTCCATACTCCGTGTTGCATTACGAGTTCAGGCAGCATGCCTTTATTAATATGCATGGCGTGCTGCCATCCTCCTCTTAAACTGCCTCTTCTGTGCAGGACTAGATTAGTCCTGCAAGGAAGATTAGTAAATCCGGGGGCAAGTCTTTTAGAATCTGACCTCAGCTGTAAGTCTGTTTATAGTTAGGCCTTACACCGAAGCAACTCATTTACAGTGAAAGTAAGTCTTTTGGAAAATGGGCAGACTTACAATGGCAGCAACATCTTGAATCCGGCCCAAACTTTTACAGAAAAAAACGTGTATGTATATAAATATATATATATATATATATATATATATATAGAGAGAGAGAGAGAGAGAGAGAGAGATGGGGGGACCTTTATAATATGCAACATGAGATTTAAAGTGTATTATGAAGAAATTTTATAAAGAAATTTAAATGCATTGCAGAAACATGATGATTTATAGCTGGGGTCAAATTAAGGTCAGGAAGCTTATAAGTAATTCACAAACTGTAATAGTTCCATATCAATCTGTTGAAAACAAAACTATACAGACTTTCAGTTATGTTCAGGCTAGCAAATATAAAACAATAAATGGTATCAGATAAATAAATACACCAGAGCTACTATATCAACCCCCAAAAGACTCTGTAATTCCATATCAATCAGATTTTCAATAGTTTAATTACTGTGACATAAAATGGCATTACAAAATGGTTTTGTTCTCATTACAATTCAAGATTCCACAGTTCCATTATATTTAGGGCATTTTGTAGGCAGTTGTCACAGTATAAACTCCATGAAAAATTCATGAGAATATGATAAACCATTTTCATTCTGCCTCTTCTAGACCAGGACCAAAATAGTCAAAGACAAACAGGGTAAAGGGCCCAGCATTCCTGAAAATTACTAGATTTAATATTAAGGTCCCTAGGTATGACACTGAGTGATGCAACTTTACTTTAATCGCTTACCTAAAATAAGTTTACAGCATTGTTTTAGGGCTATACTGATTATTTATCCATATGTCATATTGTAGTATGAAATATCATAATCAAATCATATAATGCACGCATAGTAACTGGGGTGGTCAACCCCATACACTCCCCCCAAAATTCTGCTCTTCGACTGTACCCTAAGATCTAATTATGTTTCTATGTAGATCATACAAACTCAAGTGAAAAGGAAAGAAATCTATTCATTTTTTTCTTTGAGTTGCAAAACTGCAGATTATCCATTTCACCACATTCTGTTTTTTAAAGCAATGGGCATATTGATACTTCAACAACATAAAGAAGTAAATACACAACAATAATTTAAGTGTCAGCAAATCAGCATTCAGCTAACCATACAATAAGTTTTTATTTCATTCTGTATATAACAATGTTATGAATTTATTAAAGCCTTACAATGTAGCTTTGCTATATGATTAGTACCCTTTCTCTATATATTTGATAATGAACAGAAAATCTCATCTGTGATGTTTTCATGTATTGCTCTCATAGCGCATCTTGGCAAACTAAGTAGCAATCAAACACTGCCACAGATTATGGTTATTTATTTATGCAAGTTGTTTGTGTATTTATTCAATTACTTTCCAAGAGGCAGATGATAAAACAATAAAAAAATGCTCTTTACATATACATAATCAATCCGATCAGAGCTGTCTGCTTCCACAATGCATAAAAAAATTAAACATCAAACCAAGGCTTATATTACAGTTTCTCTGTCATGTCATAGAAGTAGGAGTGACTGTCAGACATTAAATCATGAGGGGTTTGTGGCATGAGTGATTTCCAGCTTATAACTATATATGTTGCTCTTATTTTGGGAATACTGCTAATATTTATAAACATTTTTATTTAGGCTGGAAAGTATCTTATTAGCATGCAAACATGCAGCTAAATCTCACTGTTACAACATCACAATGAATTATAATGATTTTAGTTTACTTATCATTACTAAGAAGACTTTACTTTACTTCTATATGTGTTTCCAAATGTTGTACAAAAAAAAAAAAACAGCGGAGGAGGGGACAAAACTGAAACATTTATACATTCATACAGACAGACACAGAGACAGAGGTGAATGTGCACAGGTACTTCCACATGGGGACACACACAAACACACGTGCAGGTTTGCTTCTTTACATTCTGGTATTTAAGAAGTAACAGTTCAGAAAATTAAAATAATAATGAAAATGAATCTTCACAAACTTACTTCACAGTAAGTAATATCTATCTATCTATCTATCTATCTATCTATCTATCTATCTATCTATCTATCTATCTATCTATCTTTCTCTCTATGTGTGTGTGTGTGTGTGTGTGTGTGTGTGTGTGTGTGTGTGTGTGTGTGTGTGTGTGTAAATAATACAGAACAAGTATTTCAGGAACAGGTGTACTTGCTTTGTCAATTCATTCCTAAGACCTCTGATACATTAAGAAAACAGGAATATTGAAATGTATGGAACAAAATTATATGTCTCTAACTGTATGGATTCCTAAAAACCTGCCATTTGTAAACAAAAATATAGTATAATATAGCAATATATTTTTAGTCTCCCATTGGTTTATCCAGAGGAATTAATGACCACCTTGAATCATGCCACATTGACTTGCTGTTAAACAAGTACATTATTTTATCATACATTCTCCATAGACAAATTTTATTAAGTAATTTGCATATATGACAGAATAATTTACAAACAAGTGTTATCTTTAATATTTTTCTTTACAGTCTCATTCCTAAAGTAAAAGTAAGATCCTTGTAATACTCTCCATTTGTAGGTGATTCAGGATTTTACACAAGCTCCCGGATTCACTATCCTTCCATGCAGGACTAGCTTAGTCATGCACAGAAGTGACCGTTTTGAAGCAGGATGGCAGCGCCCCATACATAGTAATGAAGGCGCACTGCCTGAGCTGCTAAATGGGTATGGAGGGTTTACGAGTGCAGGGTGCGTGTCTGAGAGCAGAGCTCTCAGAATATACATGCCTCTGCAATCAGGAACAGCAGTGTAGGAGTAAGAATGAGCGAGACTGCTCATAGGTGTCCGCATACCCCCAGCAACATCCCCCCCAAGTGTACAAGAGCAATAGTCACAACATTTAAATATAAAGAATTTTTTTTATGAAACAAATCAAATTTAACCACAGGTGCGTGGGTTTGCCCATCGCTTAACTATGGTTAATGCAGCTTAACTGGCACAAGAGGATAAAAAGCAAGATATATGCAAATGAAGCAGTACAGCAATAATGTAGTGGGGAGAGCATTCACATTACAAGCAGTCATTCTCGGTTCAAGTCCCACTCCAGTACAATCCATTTTCCATGTCAAATCACTTCATGATCAGTTTATTTTATGTTGCATATCCTATGACATAACATATATTTGTGAATTGGAGTACTGCATTAAATGCAGATATCAGGTGTCATTGTCATAATGTTACAAAGTCCACAGATAATGGCAAGTGCCCCATACAGTATATGTACACAGGAATCAGGGATACAAATGGAAGGTAAAATGTGTAATGAATGATAAATCCATACAGTTGCCAAATCCACCACCTGCCCAAAAACCATTAGACATCACTGTCTACATTATTGGGGTGGTAAACGGGTGTAAGCACTAGTAAGCAAGAGTAAGCATAGTTACGCAGTAGTAAGTGAGAGTAAGTGTATTTAAGCAGTAGTAAGCGGGTTTAAACCTGTTTGTGTGGGAGTAAGCAATGCACACAGGTTAAGCAATAATGAAGCTAACTCACTGTACACATACTTAACCGGAGGTTAGCATTGCTTACCTTCGCACAAACCCACGCAATACCACTTACAGTTGCTTAAAAGTGCCTTAATCACTCTGTATGCATCAGACGCTGTTCTGGCCAGAAACAAAATAAACAGCTTTTGCAGGTCTTGAACCGAGGACGCTGTACATTATAGTCACAATAGTTAACCACTAAGCCATTGATTGAAACTGAGGTATCACCAAACAGATCCTCACCATAGGAAATACAAACTGAACATGTGAAAGGAATCTATATACAGCTTTATATTGCATAATCAACTACAGGACATAAATATGTGAACTGGAGTCCTGCATTAAGCCCAGATGTGAGGTGTTGTAATAAAGTGCTGAAATCCCCTAATAAAAAGAAGGACCCCATACAGTGTACTTACGCATGAATCATGAATATCAAACACATACGTAATGTAATGAATAATAAATCAATGCCACAATGCAAATATAATGCAACTTAAATATTAAGCAACGCTAAGCATTGCACAGCCCAGCTTAGTATGTGTAAGCAATGTGTAGGCCAGCTAACTCAATCTAACCATTGGTATACCCCTTAAAGCAATGCCAACCTTAGGTAAGCAGGTTTGCCTATAGCTTAGCCTTTTCAAAACTGTCCAATCATGGCAAAGTGCGGGAAACTGGCCCTATTTAAACCCAACAGGTGGGAATATATCTCATAACTGGTTGTAGCTTCCCCTTGTAGGCACTATGTCTGGAATGGAAGAGGGTGTGCACTTTCAGGCACAGCGCTGGGGCATCCAGGAGTCCAGAGTCATGGCAGGACTCCTTGTGAAAGACCATGACCAGAGACTGTTGCAGGGCCAGTACCAGGGTTCCCAATACAAAGCAGAAGCCTGGGACTGTCTCACCCATGACTTCACCAGTGCCACTGGCATACCCCGAACTGGTGAGCAGGTCAGGCATCACTATGCTGACCTGAAGAGGTGAAAGTGGGATCTCTTGGATCATTGGATCTAAGAGGCTAGGAGGCAGGGGAAGTCCCAACCATGTGTAAGTATCAGTCCACTACCTGTTTAATAATTGCCAGTTCATGTATATTATGGATAGGCATGGTTAAATATTGCTCTTATGTCTTTCACAGCGGCAAGTGAGCGGGCTATGAACCAAGAGGCCCGTGGCTGTAGATTGGAGTGGTTGTGACGTGAGGCAGGTTAGTAATACTCTTGCATTTACTGTCATAGGAAATAAATCTAAAAGTATTAGTAAAGTAATTGCCTGTATAAAACCTGTATTGTTTAAGGCATGTATTACATACACCAGAGAATAGGGCAAGAAGAGTCTCATTTAGGTTGTATGTAAATAAAAGCATAATAGCGTGACTATTATGGTCTAACTGCTGGACTGCATGTGTTCACTCTGGTATAATATGGTAATGTAGAGTTGCAATCACTTAATAGTACTGTTGTAGTAAGCACTGTTACCCACACTGTGCTACACAAGTAAATTGTGTAGGAATGTTTGTATATGACTGATGTAATCCCAAGAGGTCAAATAGTACAACTGAGAGAGACTTAGACAGAAAACACTAAAAAGATAGACAGCAAAATCCTATAGCGCACTCAACTGCAACATGAACTGTTGTATTTTTTGCACATACAGCCATGGTTTGAATCCTGGGAGTGGTAGAAGGCTGTATGCAGAATCATACCCCACAAGTGTACAGAAATATCCAGAATGTCCAGTAAATCGGGCCATAGCTGCTGCCTGTCACCATGTCCCCCTGGAAAAGCAATGGGATGATCCCAGACATTTAGGCAGCAAACAAGACATACAACTGATTGTCAGACATCTATAACAACAAACCTGTCACTCTAGCAACCCCTCAAAATGTTATGAGAGTAAGTAGCCAAGTATGTCCCATCTCCACCCTCATGTTGTCAATCCTTGACCAGAATGTGTGCAGTAACAGAGTGCGATGTATGTGCATAATAATAATGTGGAATCTGGTAATATGTGTGGCAACAGTCAGGTAGTGCTAACAAACATTACTCCCACAGGTCTGTCAGATACGAACACTGTGCCTATAAATAAAAGATTGATATCATGTACTGGTACTGTTTACTTTGGTATTGTATGGCATTTTTAGTGTTGCAGTTGCTCAGAATAATAAGGTATTACTCATCACTGTCACCCACACTGTACTACATAATACAACTGTCTAGGAAATCCTGTATAAGAGTGTTGTAATTACAAGGTCAGAATGTAAAACCACAGGAGAATTATAGACATAAATCAGACAAGAGATACACAGCAATACCTATATTGCACATTCAACTGTGATGCCAGTGATGGACAGTGTCTTATTTTTGCAGACACAGCCATGGTTCAAATCCTGGGAGTGCTAGTAAGCTGTATGCAGAATCATACTCCACAAGTATACAGAAATGTCCAGAATGTCCAGTTATTTGGCCCATATCTGCTGGCTATTACCCTGCCCCCTGCCATATCAGTGTGACAATTTCTGACATGTAGGCAGCATGTCATGTCATATAACTATCAGACCTGTACATATTTGGAAAATGTCAAACAAAACAAACCTGTCATTGTACAAGTCACTAAAGGTTTATGAGGGCAATAGTGGAAATATGTCCCAGTTCACTTGCATGTGGTGAAGACATGCCCAGAGTATGTGCAAAAAGAGATGGACAGGTATGTGCATAACATCAACCTGGAATCTGGGAGTATGTGTAGAAACAGTTAGATAGTGTTAACAAACAATACCTCCACAGGTATACCAGGTAAGAGGTGTATACTGCAGGTAAAACCAGTTCTTGTATGTAGTTGTCGACAGCCATACCACTGACCAAACTAAGGCAGTGTACTAATACTTGTATGGTACAGATCACAGCACTGACTAGGAAACTGATGTGAATTACAGGAATATACTAGTTGTTAATTGACATCTCCCCCCCACCATATCTGCAACAATAAACTAAATACACAACTCAATTGGTATGTGCTGACTTAACTCTAATGTTGAGACATAAGTCCTATTGTTTGATAATTATTTAAATCTGTTTCTTTGCATGTGCTATGTTGAAATACTCCCACATTGATGGCAAGCTGCCATCAATGTACCTGCATTCTGTTGTAATGACCACTGTGGTCCCATATATGCATGTGTTCTGTTTGCTATGCAACTGTTCCATATCTGGTGATTGGGTTAATGGGAATATCTATGCATGCTGTTATACCTAATCCTGGAATGTGTTGACTATTACTAACCCATATATATTGATAAAACTTATACACCATAGCACGTATGTGAAGGTGGGTCCCAGTGGACCCACCTGTCGTAACTCAACTGGCCGTGGCACCAGGCACCAGCACTTCTGGGGCCCAACCTGCGACCTCCTCATCCATTGGCCCTGCACCACCTTCGGATGGAACCGGCTCGTGGGATGGGGCTCATGCCCGCGGGAGCGGGCATGGACAGGAACTTGTCACCCGTGGCCAGGTCCGGGTCATGGTGCATAGTGAGCTCCACAGGGAAGTCGGTGATCTGCTATGCCAGCTTGAGGGCCATGTGTCTAGACTACAGAGTTAGCCTGGCTCTCCTACTCAGCCCCCAGCACAGCCACCTTCGGGGCTGTGAAGGTGCAGTGGTGACTGCCCATGAGTGGGGACCTCAGTCCTACTGTTTCCACTGGGGGGGCTCATGGGCTTCCAATTTCCCAACACCCCTTCATATCAAGGTGTTTACCCCCACATCATATACTGCCCTGTATGCATCTTGTATGTTTTGTCTGATAACCTACCCAACCTACCTCCCCAAATATACCTACTATCTCTCCTCAACATCCCACTCTCACCTGAAATAAAAAGGCTAATATGTTCCTAAAAATAAATCTAGCCCCATACATAGTTGTCCATTTCGCACGTGTCCACTGGACACATGTAATCTGGTCTAATTGGCTTAACAACATATTATTGTTGTCCTCACCCTTCTCTCAGGGGTATGAGTGTCCAAATCTATCTCCAAATTTAGTGTATATGCACAGTTGTTGCTGTAGAAGAAATGGGCAGCTATGGACCTTCCCTACACCCTTCCTGCACATCCCTAGCTATTTTCCCTACTGTCTTTCCCACTTTGTGCCCCTTTTTCACCACTTTCCTAGCAACCCTTTTACATTTCTTTTAAAGAAATTAGTGAGGGGGTAAGTGGGAGTAAGCACCTTTAAGAAGCAGTAATCGAGTTTAAGTCTGTTTGCATGGCAGAAAGCAATGCCTGCACAGGTTAAGCAATTTAGAAGCTATTTGAGTATAAGAAACTGTAACTGGAAGTTTGCAGTGCTTACCTCCATGCAAACCCATACAAACCCGCTTACGACTGCTTAAAAGTGCCTCAATCACTCTGTATCCAACGGCCCTTGTTCTGCCCAGCAACAAAATAAACAACTTCTGCAAGACTCGAACCCAGGATCCTGCAAACCATAGCGATTTACCACTAAGCCATGTCAGATATACATAACCCTGATGTTTTTACAAACATATCATCCAGCACAGGCATTCAACAGTACAGACAATTTATTTAAACATGTAGACGTATGTGTGCGTTTATATATATATATTTATATCTAAATATATATATATATATATATATATATATATATATATATATATATACATACATCTATAGATATATATGTCTAATATATATATATATATATATATATATATATATATATCTGTGTGTGTGTAAGTATATATATATATGTATATATATATATATATATATATATATACATATATATATATATATATATATATATATATATATATATATATATATATATATATATGTATATGTATGTATATACAGATATCTACAGATATAAAAGAGAACATCACTAATACATATATGACCACAGGCACCGTTAATGGTGGTGAGGGGGCCCAAGCTACATACATCTTGTACGTATTATTACCCCCCCCACAGCCAAACAAGTCTGCCCTGCAATACAGTACCAACTGATGCAAGTCCCATAACCAGGACTCGACACAACATGGGCACAAGATGTTAACAGTAATCCATCCCAACTGTATGATGTCAAGCTGGTATCAATAACATATCATGCAGTAGTCTGGCTACCATAGGGAATGTCCAATGTGGAAGCAATAAAAATTCCTAAGATACATACACACACACACACACACACACACACACACACACACACACACACACACATATATATATATATATATATATATATATATATATATATATATATATATATATATATGTGTGTGTGTGTGTGTGTGTGTGTAACTACACATACACACACAGAGATATGTATAGGAAGATACATATTTAGAGGGTGCACACCATATGAAACAGCCAGTATGCCTACAGTTGCCACCTTACCAAGTGGACACTGTATGAGTCACCCATAAAAAAGACAATTGTTGCCTGAAACATATACCCACAGAGAGGTCAAAGGATATAACACCACACACAGGTTTGCATACATGAGAAAGCTTTAATTTTGTACTATTACATTTGTATATGCCATGTCATATAGCTGTTTAGACTCTGGAATACATATAAACAGACTAATGCAACTCTCAAACAGATCAATTAATACAGTGTTCTGGAAAGCATAACATATGTTGATGCCCAGGCCAAGGTCTTCAAGTAGTACAACAGTAAAGACAGACTGGGCCACAGAATAACAATCAGTCAACAGTATCTATCTACACTCTGTGCACAATCCCTAGGGGGTAAAGATTTCAGTTGACACAAAGTGATGTATCTGTTACATAACAAGGCATAACTGAAACCATCACAATCACACTGACAAACAGAACAGTCTGTATGGCAGGAAGTAGTAGGCTTGCATTTACCCAAGGTGAATTAAGGCAGCTTACCCCTGATAGCCCTCACATGTTTTAACAGCCTAGGTTAGTTATGGTGCAACCCCCCCATAGACTGACATACAGGAGCATGTACCACTGTTACACACACTGACCTCTGGACTGCATAAGGGCACACATGTATTGTGTGGATGAAGCCCACACATATATGGACCCAACCCCACAATATGTTTGGGGGCCACAACAGCAATGGAATGATGGCAGGAATGGCAGCATGACATACTCACAGACCACTACATAACACCCCTGATAGCATGTCATATGGACAAAGCCTGGTATGTAGGTGGAGGACAGAGGCCAGAACACAGGCCCATATGTGAAATTGTGCTGTCATACACTAAGCAAGTTACTGGTGTTACAGGATAGTCTGCAACATACCCTTAGTCAGGAATATGAAGTCAGAAACACAAATGGATGTAGCCATGTACTGATAGCACTCAACACACACAGTGCCAGTGATATATCTGACAAAATACTGGTGTGTTGGGCAGGCAAAACATAACAGGCATACCTCTGGCCATCAAGTAGATAGGCACACAGTTGAGAGCCATGCAGACAGACTGCAGTCCATGTTAAACTACCATGTACACACAAACCCTGTAAAACTGGTGCTATACAATGCATACAACATCACTACTCACACTCTGTTTGTAGTTCTGGAACCTCATACAAATATGTAGCTGGCCTGAGTGTGCAAGTTCTCTTGTAAGAGGTATTGCTATCTGTTGTCTGTAGCACTGCTGCCCACAAACATGAAGGATGTCCACCATATAGGAAAGGTAAAGGGACCACGTCCACATGATGTAGGGATTTATAGTAGTGGGCTGCCATGACAGTGCTAATTGGAAGAACTACACAGCATGTTGTATGCAGGTAGCAAGTGGAGGACACTGATTGGTGCAGAGGCCATCACCTGATCATGTGCATCACCTACAAAAGCCATGCTGCAATCTATTCCAAGCAGCTCAATCCATTTACTGGAGAGAGAGAGAGAGAGAGAGAGAGAGAGAGAGAGAGAGAGAGAAAGAGAAAACAGATACAGAACCAAAACCAGGACCACAACCAAACCAAAAACAGAAACAAAGGAAGCAGGCTAAAACCATAGTCAAGGAGAAAAAAAACCTCCTACAAGGACACCACAACAGACCTCATTCCCACAACAGGTATGTGAAGTATATATGCATGTAATTGACTGAAGTACTTGGTCCATAATACTGGGTAGATGATGTGGAATGATATATATGTGCCATTAGGTGTTGCTGTTGTAATGATGTTCAGCTGAACAACTGCTATGGACATTAGAGTCTGCCCTGGGGGTAGTGGGCCATACCCACCAATTGTGCAGAGCAGCACTGACTGACAAGATGTAAGCCAACATAGTGTGCATTGTGTAGTGGAAAGGATGTATATTACTGTGGCCAATGGTGGTGAAAGAAATGCCATAATGATGGACACGTGGGTTCCAGAGCCCACCACTTGCAGGAAACTCAGGTTAACATGTATTGTAGCATGCTGAAATGCCACAGGTGTGTAATAGGCTTACCTTCAATCTGGTCCCATAAATACCCCACTAGTGTTATGCTGTGTCCATATGTGGCACTTGTCTGTGTTGTAGCAAGACAGAACAGTGCAGCTGTGCAGGAAGGAGAGTTAGAGATTGTAGACCTGATGTCTGAATGTACCCCATATATTGGTATGTATATGTGTACACACACACACATACACACACACACACACACACACACACACACACACACACACACACACACACACACACACACACACACACACACATATATATATATATATACACACACACACACATATATATATATAACTCATTCTATTTCTGTTTTTTTTTTTAAAGTTTTAAATTAAACACCCTTGTCTGTTGTGGAAGATAGAGAAGATCCAGGCCTGCTGAAATCTAGCTTTGTTTGTATAACTTGAGCACTAATCCAGGCATTCTTTAAAGTATGCAATTATATTTATTACTGCTTGGTAGTAACTTGATTAAAGTGTAGCTATCATTCTAAGTCTTTTGGATTAAGCAAGTTGGGAACTGCTGATGAGGAGGCTCAGTGTCTGTTATTCTAAAGTGTATTAGTTGGTCGTGGTCTGCACTCCTTGTGGGAGGAGAGGCTGGACCTGCTTCTGAGCTGGGGGAATCTGGTTAAAGGCTTATAGTGCCTGCATATTTGAACTGTTTCTTACTGAAATTAGTACACCTTTTTGCTGTAGCATAGACTAGATCCAGGCCTGCTGAATCTAGCTTTGTTTGTATGCTTGTTGTTTGTTTGCTTGTTATTTTGCTGAAACACTAATTCCACCTAAAACATGACTTTTCAGCACTTCTGTGGATCCCTAGTGATATCTGCATTGCTTACTGTACTTATTTCCTTGTTTCACTTGAAAGAAAGTTACTGTTTGCCATTTTAGCATTTAAGTTACCTGTAACACATTGAATTTAAGTTACCTGGCACTTGCTCACTAAGTCAGCACTAAAAAGTTAAAAACACTACACCCTCACAAACTCCCCTTGAGTACCTTGTTCCCCAGTGGCCCTTTTTTCAATTATAAAGGAATTCCCAATACTATTCTAGCATGTCCAAAGGTCAGTTTTCAATCTCCTCTCTGGTCCAGCTGGTAAATCTGGGAATCTTGAGGCAATGTTACAACTGCCTCATGTACACAGACAACCCCCTCCTCCTCCCAACAAATTCCAACACATGTGAGAGATGCAACCATATAGCCAAACTGGAGGCTAAGCTCTCTCAACTCAGTACTGGCGTAACCAGTCAGGAGGAGAAGGAAACCACACTCACTACAATTCCAGTATCACATAGACCTACCACGACAGCAAACCAAACACATAAGCACACAAAAACATACTCGGAGGCTCTAAATAAAAATCTGCCTAAGCAGCAGAGACCTCTCAAGCAGACACCCAAGAAACTGCTACCCCAAAACAAAACACGAGCAACACATAGCTCACAAAGCCATTGTGCTGAACAGTCACAGCCCTTAAGGCTAAACAACACACCTGATACACTTGTAATAGGTGACTCTGTCATCAGGCACACTGATGTCCCACTCACCAGGCTGAACAAGAGAAGGTCCCGGTAAGCTGCCTGTCAGGCGCTAGTATTCGCCACATAACACAAGCACTGAGGTCACTCCCAAGGCAAGTACAAATATGACTCAGTCATTGTCCATGCTGGTGTGAATGACCTGAGACGTACCTCCCTGGACTACATGAAAAGAGACATAGAGGAGATCTCTGAGCATGTAGCCCAGGCCGGTATGACCCTGACCTTGAGTAGCATCTTACCCTCACCAAGAATGATGCCACAATATGAAGACAAGATGATCAATTTCAACAATTGGCTTAAGTATTGGTGTCATTCAAAGGGGATCCAATGCCTGTCAGCCTGGGATGACATGCTCGACAAGCCACGATGCTTTGCTAGGGACGGCTTGCACCTGTCACCCATGGGCTTTCGGATATTGGCAAAGGCTCTTGCTACCCCCATAGTGCCTTTTTTAGGCAAGGCTCAAAAGACAAACCCACCTCCATAGGTATCACAAGGGATAAGAAACTAAGAGTAATGCTACTAAATGCCAAAAGTCTAAACCTCAAGATGCACGACGAAACTCTCCCTTAGCATGGAGAACATTGATATCTGTGCAGTAACAGAAACCTGGTTCAAGGCTCCCAAGAGCACCCCAGCACTACCAGATTATACCTCATACCATACTTTTCATCCCCAAAACTTGAACCGAACCACAAAAGAAGGGGAAGTATCAATATTCGTAAAAGATACCCACACCTCCAGGTTGGTGGCACAGCATGAAGCATCAGAGACTATCCATGTGCAACTGACAGTGGGTAAAACTGCCTTCCAGTTTATAACCTGCTACAGACCACCCTCCCAAACCCAGGAACCCCACTCGGCCTTCCTGAGAACACTGGAAAATATGAAGGTCTCTCCAAACACCATTATATTGGGCAACTTCAACTACCCAAACATAGACTGGGAGCATTACTCCAGCTCCAACACCCTAGTCCAAAGGTTCCTAGAATTTATAAACTCAAATGCTATGGAACAACTTGTTACCACTCCCAAAAGAGGGGAAAACATACTGGACCTGATCATCACCAACATGAGGACTCTATGCTCCAGACCAGAAGTGTATCCCTCACTGGTAAGATCAGACCATAAACTAATCTCACTGGATATTCACATCCCGACCCCACCCCCTGCCCAGAAAACCACAGTGAAAAACTTCTCTAAAGCAAATTTCACACTCCTCAAAACTGAGGTGGAATCCTTCAAAGTGCCCGGGATTGTAGAAAATACAGCCCAGACCGCAAAATCCTTTATAAACGCATTCTATGAATACCTTCAGGAATGCATGGATCATGCAATCCCAAATAAAACCAAGACCCAATCCTCCAAAGGCAGACGTCCTGTCTGGTGGACCCCAGCCATAAGCAAACTATACAATAGAAGGAGAAAGCTACTACATGATAGAGCAAAATCCCAAAAAGGGAAGGCATCTCTGTTCAGTATTAGCAAAAAACTACGGGCACTCATAAAATCATCTAAGGCCATCTTCGAGAGAAAAATTGCACAGGACACTAAGGATAATCACAAGGCTTTCTTTAGTTATGTTAGGAACCTGGGTGGGATTTTCCAGATATGCTCAGAATTAGTCCAAAATGACAAAAAATACACCGAACCCACAGACATTGCCAACATCCTAGCTGACAGGTTCAGCACAAACTTCCCCCACACCAAAAGGGCAAATATCTATCCCAGCAGAGTGCTGCCATCCTGACATCTCAGATTCTCAGGTAAGAGCTGCCCTCTCCAAAGAAAAAAGCACAGAGTCAATGGGACCAGAAGGTGTCCCGGGCTGCGTCCTACATGAACTCCAAGAAGAGCTAAACCCAAACATAAAACTACTGTTCAGTCTCAGCCTTACTACAGGATATGTACCCAAAGAGTGGCATACAGCAACAGTGGTCCCTCTCCACAAAGGTGGTGCCTCAACCGATCCTGGAAACTATTGCCCCATAAGTCTGACTAGCTTGGTCTGCAAAGCTATGGAAAGGACCATCATGGACCTCATAAAAAAAGATATTGGGGACCTACAGACACTGGATCCTACCCAGTTTGGCTTTGTTAAGGGCAGATCCTGCCTCTTAAACCTGGTTGATTTTTTTGAAACCGTCACCAAGGCCATTGATGAGGTGAAGGTGGTCCACACAGCCTACCTGGATCTCGCAAAAGCCTTCGATACTATACCCCACTTGGGGATTCTAGATAAGCTCACCAGCTTAAATATAAACCCCTATGTCACTAGATGGGTTGCAAACTGGCTCAAGGACAGAACCCACATGGCTAGAATTGCTGGAGCCATGTCAGACTCCAAACCAGTTACAAGTGGCATCCCACAAGGCTCAGTCCTGGGACCTCTCTTGTTCAGTATATATTTCTCGGAGGTACAGGCCAACATAGAAGGACTGTGGCTGACCAAGTTCGCAGAAGACTGCAAACTGGGCACCATAATCGACTCTCCAGCCAACACAAGCATCCTCCAAAAGGGCCTCATAGAAACAGACAACTGGTGCCAGAGCCATGGTCTCAAGCTAAATGCCAAAAAGTGTATAGTCATCCCCTTTGGCAAAAACAAAGTGCCCACAAATTACCACATAGGTGGTAATCCATTAAGTACAGAAGAAGTAATTAGGGACCTGGGGACCCAAGTTGATAGCAATCTCTCATTTGACAACCACGTGGCCAAAGTGGTTAGCAAACATTTTATATAGCCCACCTAATCATGAAGGGATTCACATCTAGATCAGGGGAGTTCATCATGCCTCTTTACTCATCCCTCATCAGGCCCATAATTGAGTACAATGCCCCTTTTGGGATGTACCTTACAAGACACCTGCAGCAACTGGAATGACCCCAAAAGTACCTCAACAAGAGGATCAAAGCGCTCAAACAGATGCCATATGCTGCCCGGTTAAAGAAACTCCAGCTCTACTCAGTGGCATACCGCCTGTTCAGAGGCGATCTGTGCCTGACGTATAAAGCCATGTCCAACCCGGAATGGACATGCTGCACCTCAGAAAATCCAAATCCCATCGAGCCACGTGCTTGAGAGACTTGAACCTCAGCACTGAAATAAATAGGACATGCTGGAGGGACAGATTCATAACCCAGAGGCTCCCTTCACTCTAGAATAAATTCCCAGTCCAGGTTAGGCAGAGTCCCTCATTGACTCTCTTCAAGAGGAATCTTGATGAGTGGATGGGAGATCGTAGGTTTACCCTGGGTATCACTTCTGTGTCACTGTTAGACAGAGGCACAGTATACTAACCTCGAAAAAGGGCATAGCAAAATTAATTTAAAATGGGTGGCGAAAGCCAAACACAGTCTGGCTAGGCTTATAAATGCCCTAGGGCAGATAGCCTAGTATGAACCTATGAACTTATAAATATATGTATATATAGGTTTACCTTCATATTGTTGATCACACATGGTCGACCGGCCACTTCTTCGAACCGTTTCCGCGAAACCAGAACTGCAAATCCTTCCAAATGTTGAATAAATGTTGAGTTTTGACATTTCCTACTGTGCAACACCTCCACACCAGTGCTACCAATGGTCAAAAAGGGGGCGATATTTTGCCATTTGGAAATATGGTGTTGAACGTTTTGGACTGTCACACTTAGGTATTTGCGAAGTAGGGTCAACCATAATGTGATCGACAAGATGAAGATAAACCATATACACACACACACACACACACACACACACACACACACACACACACACATACATATATATATATATATATATATATATATATATATATATATATATATATATATATGAAAAAACACATATATACAACATAATATATATCTACACACACACACACACACACACACACACACACACACACATATATATATATATATATATATATATATATATATATATATATATATATATATATATATATATATGCATATGTTTACATATATACAAACACAAACACACACATATGTATGTAGATACATGTCCCCTATATTACAACCACAGTGCTATATGCTATGTGTGAGGGAACAGCACACATAGCAATACACATAGATATATACAGCTATAAGTGTGTGCAACATGAAAGGGTATGTCACATGTGAACCCATTGTTTGGACCACATTGCCCTTGTCTGTGAAGTAGGGAATGGGTATATGGGGAAGGATAGCAGGTATATTTGTGGAGGTGGTTCGGGTTGGTAGATATAGAGGACAGCCTACAGGGGTGGTATATGACACATGTGGTGGGTAAAAACCCTGGATGGTGTGTGTGGTCTGCAATGTGGAAACTCCATGAGCCCCCATATGGAAACAATGGGAACAAGGCCTCCACCCATTGCTACTCACAACAGCAGTCCACAGCCCTGAAGGTGCCTGGCCAGGAGGCTGAGCAGGAGGAGCATGTGGACCCTGTGAATGTGTACTGGGTGCCTCAAGGTGCTGTAGCACATCTGATAAGTGTTTGTAGAGCCCCCTATGGAACAGACCCTGGACCTAACCTCGGGTGACAGAATCATGTCTGTGTGTGCCCCTAGGGGGACAACATCCCCTGAAGTGGTTCTACCTGAAGGTAGTCCTGGACCAGTAGATGAGGAGGACCCAGGATGGGTCCCACATGTAATATGGTGTGGTAACATGGCCAGATGAGGTGGAAGGGGGTGGTTCTGCTGGCAACTATTCCCTAAACATGCTATTGTGTCACTGTTATAGAATATATGTGGGTAGTAGTAGTCCACACAATCCCAGAACATGTCCAACAGCATGCATAGATAACCCCAATAACAAAGAATGACAGATGTGCAGCAATCACATAGCAAGCATATTTCATGCATATATGGAACCATATTGGCCCTGACAATGGCATGCAGGTGAAAAAGTCCATAACAGGCCAGCAGTGTTAGTGTCCACACAGGGAACATGACTACAAATACATAGCACAAATTGAGGTACAATACAATATATGTCCAAATGGTAGGTAAGCTGTAGCCATACATATTGAGTTGTGTGAACAATTTGTTATTGCCGATATGGTGGAGGAGTGACAGAGATGTGTATTAAGAACTATGATAACCTTGCTGTATGAGTTGCTCAGACCTGTTTCCATCTTTATGTCTTTCAGGTAAGATGTCCCATGGCTTTCTACCCGCTTATTCAGCGGCGGAAAATGAGGTTGTGTTGAACCACCTAACACAGCACTATGTGCTTCTGTTCAGCAGGGCCACCCATGAGCAGCAGAAGCAGACTGCCCTGTGGCACGATCTAGTCCACAGGGTCAATGAAGTCGGCCTGCATAACCACAGTTATGAGCAGGTCCGGCATAATTTTTCTGACCTGCTTCCCAATGCCTGATGGCATGCTGCCGCAGTCTGGGGGGGATCACCTCACAACAGGGGGGATCATGCCATCCATCCCCCCTGACACATGTTGAGGAGCTCCTCACCAGCCTTGTGACACCTGCCTGCCTGCACAGCCAACAACTGGGAGAGACCATTGTGGAGGTGGGTGCTACCCATACACCGGCTGAGGAGTGTGCAGTTAAGGCCACAGGGCACATCAGTAGACCACTGTTGCATATGCATCCACATCTGTACAGGAAGATAATGCGTATGTGAGATGTCATATATATAGTTTGTTGCTGTGTAGTAGTAATACACAGATGTGCATAAGTGGTAGTATTGTGGACTTGTACTGTTGATGTACTGTAATGCAGCACCCACTCTGTAGCAATGCCACAGATGTGGCCACTGACATCACATCTCTCACACTCTTATGTAGGTCCCTATGGTATACCACCAAGGCAGCAGCCTGTAGCTGGTGAGTATGGTTTATTTTGATGCTTGCCAATACACCAGGCATGTAATGGCTATGGCATATTCCATGCACATATCTAACACACCTACCCATAATGCATGCCGTACATGCTCACGCATTGTTGCTGTTAAATGCACTGCATCACAGTGGTGACCATGATGGGGTATCTGAATGGTATATCAGACACCTGCATGATAACTAACATCCTGTCATTGTGAATTGTGTCCACAGGGATGAACATAATGGTGGGACACATGGCCTACAGTAGGGACATGTGTGAAACATCACCCTTATATAGTGCAACAACAGTGTATATACCAGTATTACAATGGCAACTGTTACAGATTTACACTATGGCATAACATAATACTGTGGTCCACATTATTAGCTGGGACTAGGCTGTAACACATGGTGTTCAGTGTATGGGACACTGCAAACTGACGCATATGTGTAGGCCATACTTGTCAAGCATCTGCAAAAAGGCTGAAGGTCGGGAGGGTGTGTCAGCATGACACATCAGTGCACTGCAACAGGGATCATAAGGATGCTATGAATGGCTGCATCTGCACACAATCAGGTTCAGGAACTGTGGCAGACATAATCCTACCCCTACAGCAATAGTGACGGCAGTGTGTGAACACCAAGGGATGTGAACATAAGTAGACCTTGCAATAATGCAGAGTTGGGGGACATGTGTAGGGCAGACTGACCATACACTGACAAATGCAGATGGCCCATGCTAGTATACCCAAGCCAGGAATAGTGACTGCTGTAGTACACATAACAATAAGTGCAACAAACCATCATGATAAAGGTGTGCACACATATGCACCCATGGAGTGTATGCATCGCGGTCAGTATCTGCACACCTAACACATTTCTTAGACACTGCATGTGAATGTACAGGACATATGTCACATAGCAGGCTCATGTACTGTTAATATATGCGTTGATGTGGTCCCATGGCAGATCAAGAAAGAGTGCTTCATATCAATAAGGGTGTGTACAATCCCCATAGCCATGGTACAGTCTGATGGTTGTCAGTGTAATGGTATTTAATTGGTCATAAATGCACCGTTGATGTTGAGATCTGCAAACCAGACATCAGGCATTCACAAATGACATCTGTCCACATATCATCCGAGGTATGTGTCGCTGAAAAACATAAGGGCTCTGAGCATTAGAGCAGACATAACTGGTACAGTAATACACATTCAGCAATGGTTTGTACACCTGTGAGGTTTGGTGCACAGTACATGGCAGAGTGCAGAACAGGTGCACAGCAATACTGTGTACATGGATGCAGTGTTTTCCAGGGGAAGGGGCATCACCTACTAATACAGCCCATGCATCACACATGTATACTGTTGCTAGCATGGATTGACTATAGCTGCACTGCATGCTGTTGAGTACCATATGTTATGCATTTTGACATATGAGTAATGGGAGGACTGTGTGTACTATCTTCGTGCAACCTCACCTGTGTGTGTGTGTGTGTGTGTGTGTGTGTGTGTGTTTTGTCTGTAGGTGCAATCTGGTTTGATGCATGTAGGATATGTGTGTGTGTGTGTGTGTGTGTGTGTGTGGGTGTCCATGCATGCACATGTGTGATTGTGGGGTTGTTCATATGTCAGTACTTCCCTTTGGGATCGTACAGTACATGGACATGGACTGACACATGAGACACCAGGAATACCTGCCTGATATGTAATCACATGACAGCTGATAGTATAATAAGGTCTGTAGCATGGAACATGCATTGGGAGGAAAAGTAGACACCAGGTATACCTTTAATATTGCAATCAGCAGAGAGGTGAATAATTACCCATGTATGCAGCATTACAGACGCATTGGGGAATTACTAGACAACACCAAGGAGTGTATCAATATATTACTGTTGCCCACATGATAGGTTGATTGAGCAGCAGATCTGGCATGTATTGAGCAATACTTACACATGACACTCCAGTGCGTGACATTATGGAGTGAACGTAGTAGCCTTTAACATACAGGGACCATGCTCATGATGTCCAGACATACACAGGGTGAACACTGGATGACAGCAGTGAGGTCATGTAAAACCTACTCCACTCAGGTCAAGGAGGTAATGGAATAACAGGTTTTGTGTTGTGATCACTCTTCTAGGCATGTAGAGGAATGATATGTTAATGAATGGTATTAATAAGTGTATGTTACCAACTGTGATGCAGGATGGGGAACTTATGTGAAAAAATGTGGGACTGTCTGTAAAATCATGGGCACGTAGGTATTATGGTGGAATATGTGTGTGTGTGTGTGTGTGTGTGTGTGTGTGTGTGTGTGTGTGTGTGTGTGTGTGTGTGTGTGTGTGTGTGTACTGTTATGCAATGTTGTACAGGTCTTAAAGTGCATTTCTTGTTTCCCCTACAGGTGGCAAGGTGGGTCAGGGTCCCTCCTGCATGCAATCCGATGTTAGTGTCCATACAGACACCAAAGATGATGATAGTACTGTTGAGGCACAGGCGGGGTTGTCAGGGGCGGAAACTGTGCCATTTTTTGACATCTCCCAATTAGCCACCCCAACCCTGCACACAGTTACAGTGCCTATACATACCCATCACCAGTGGCCATAGCAGAGGGACAGTTGTCAGTTGGTGGCAGTGCACAGAAGAATGTGGTAACTATGCCTACTTGTCTGGTCACAGCAGGCATAGCCGGATGTCCGGCAGGGCACCACATAGGCAGATGTACCGGGCTGCTCATGGTAGGGCTTCTGGTCATCATGCCCCTGCAAGAATCTCCACAATTGGTACCACCAGGCGCATGTTTCAGGCTGTCATGGGGGTGCAGGCACATATGGAACTGTACACCAGACAAGACCTGAGGCTGCAGAGGGCTGCTCTCACACATGCAAGTGACAACTTCCATGAACTGTCTGGTGCCCTCCGTGATTATACTAAGGTCATGGATAGATGGTTGGGTGAGATGGTGGGCCTCATCAACCATGGTTTGTCCATGCTTGAACATGTGGTGGGAGTGTGGTGATGGCCACGTGGACATAGGTTAGCAACACAAACAGCTGGCAGTCAAAGTGGATGTGCTAGGACATCAAGGTACTCCCATAGTGGCAGTACCAACCCCTGCACTGCAGGGGGGGTGCTGTCTACACCACACCACAATAGGCCACATGCACATGGCCTTGGCCAGTCCCAGGAGTGATCTGGTTCCAGCGGACATCTGTCATCATCAGAGGAGAGTAGCACATCAAGGCCTGTACCTGGATGTGCCCATGGAACCCCTGGCAGGCACAGTCCACATGTTCGTGGCCAGAGGTGGTGAACTGCACACCCTGCCAGGTATGGTCTGCAGCTGTCCAAAAAAAACCTGTATAGGGCATCCACATGGCAGAACTGTGTGCATGCATACCCACACACTATACAAACACACCTAGGGTAACCTTACACCTACACACACCACATCATCACACCTATTTCAACTAACTACACCCCTCACCCACACACAAGGTGTCAAGCCTTGGTCTCTGGCAAACCAGCAACACACCCTGTGCATATGATGATACCTGTGCCACATCCTTGTCATCCATAACATCGATGCAGGGACAGGCTAATATGGTTCTGATGCAAACCATGACTGTACTACAGTGTACCAATGTAATGCAGTGTAACATGTTGACATGAGTAATGTTTAATGTATACATGTCAGGTAGTGTAGCTGTCCAGCAATGATGCATTATAGCTGTTAGCAACACTGGGTGATTGTTGTCTCCATAATGTTATCCATTTGTGTTGTAGGTGTACATTTGTCAGCAGGAGGATAGTCTACAGTCATATTCCATAAGGAGTATGGCACTGTGGTGACACCATGGCTGTGACATATCCGGGGTACAGTTGAACACATGTCACAGGTTTGTATAACAGTTATTGCCTGTGCCACATGGACAGGTGACCTGCTAGGACATGTATAATCAGTAACCTGATGCAAACCCATCCACATACACGCACACTCTTACTTAGCAATACTGGGACTAGACCCCTACCTAGGTATGTAGTGCTATTGAAGTGTGTGTCTTTCATTGCACACACCACACAGCATTTACGGTGAGATGTGTTCCAGTTTACATGTTACATGCAGAACATCCCCAGACATGTACAGTCTGGCAATGGGGGATGTAATGGTTGTATATGGACAATACATAGTGTGACATACCATCATATACACATTAACAGACACATAACAGGCAGACACTCATCTGAGAGACCTAGGCCTATCAGTGCTAAATAATTTGTCAGTGTGTCCAATGTGTTAAAGGTAGGCTGCACACAGCACATGCATAACTGGGCTGGATTGTGGTATTAGTTACCTGTATGGTTGATGGTGGCAGTGGTTACCATACAGTGGTACACGGGACATATACCAGGTGTACCATGGTGTAATGATAGTGTACACAGCACCCACATCCCACAATGGATATTGTACTCACTAGAACCCATGATGACACTTTGACATACCCAACACCACACATTGTCCACAACTGCGATACAACCCATTGTATATCTCAACAGTGGTACTACAGGGATATGCATCTAATGCACATGTCACAGGCATAGTAGGGTGATGAATTGTCATGCCTCACCTATGGGCAGCAACAACACTATCAGTTCTATGGGTCTATATCATAATATCGAAGTATTAAAAGTTTGAATCACTAAAGTTCGAACCTTAATGATCAAACTTTTAATACTTCGAATGTCAAAAAAAAACATTTTAAGCTCAAAACAAACAAAAAAAAAGCTCTATGCAGGGGGGCAAGCCCCGCTGCACCCCCACATCCCCAACTACTTAAATATACCAACTCCAAGATTGCACTACAGTGCAGTAAAGGGAAATATTCCCTTCCCGCACTCTATGGCAATCTCCATTATATGATTTGAGGTTTTAAAACTTTGTTCATTAAAGGTCAACCTTTACTGATTCAAAGTTTTAAACCTTCAAACATATGATAGGAGCCCCATACTACTGTGTGGCAATGCATATTGTAATAGGAGTATGTGGCCTCAGAATGCAGTACCCTACAGATATATAGACATGTACACATACACACACGTGCCAGAACTCAATGGGTATCCCATGCCTATCAACCCATTTGTACAACACTGCTGTGCTGGTACTGCAAGGCTCATGTAGCTGTTAGAGAGAGGAGCGTAACAGGGTACATGTAATGAACAACACAGCAGCAGTCACATCTTACTATGGCAATGGATGTTGCGGTGGTTGTGAAGGCCCTCATGGTATTCCCAACTACAGGTGCACTAACACACAGACACTGCTTTCCTCAGTAATGCATACATAGACATGTGTCAGTATTGGGGTGTATTGCTGCAGGTCGTAATAGGTGTGTACCTGGATATTGTCCTTGGAGAGATGGGTAGTGTAGGGGATGTGTGTACAGTGGTATCATGCCACCTACCATTTGCCAGCAGGCAATCTATCAACAGACACCACTGTGGTGACCCTCAGGGAGAGAGTGACATGCATCAGCCAATCCTCTGGGTGCCTCCTCCAAATGGTCACCAGGTGATCCATTTGACATGTATGCAACATGTATTACGACACATGGTTAGTGTCTGTGATGAAGACCTATTCCCAAGCATGTTCTATTGACTGTGGTAGTGTAGTGGAGGTATCCATGGCATGTGATGTGTACAGAGTTTTGTCTCCTATATGTGCCAGTTATAACACAGCTGGGCAGACATGTCAGTGTCAGTCAAGCATAAGTTGCCTGTATGTATCCATGCTGGATACCTGCCATCTGCACATCTGTACAGGGACTGACAGACATCAGCTTGGCAAGTAGCTATGCAGTAGGATGAATGTGTCGACAGACAGATGTTTGACAACAATATGCCATTGCTACATGTTGGAAGCCCTCACTGACATGTGCTGTACAGATGGTAGTCTACAGTTACATTCCACATGTCAGATCATTATCCAGTAGGGGATATATACTGTAACACAGCTCACACACCAGGAGCACAACAGTGAGGCCTCAGAGTCCAGGTATTCCTGCAGGTGTGCTTGTTGTCAGTACTACATTTAGCACTCTACTCTTGACTGGGAAAGCACTGTCAACAGCAGTACCTCTATGATACACTGCATGCCAGGGTGACAGCACGTAACCTGGGTTACTACCCTTGTATGTAACACATTCACATGGATAACAGTGCTGCACGGGTCTTATATAATTGTGTGTTCCAGACATTACACTCACACCTCACACCCCTTGCTACTGTAATGACAGCACATAGTATTGTACATGGCATTACATACACTTATTACAGATGTCATTACTCTGCTATGTTATCAGACTGGGATGTGAGCACTGGTTACCAGGGCTGAGCCATGCTTAGCAGATGTCAGCATTGCTGCAATTTAACAGCTAAGCAGATTTGCGCACTGGTAAGCAAAGCCTACATGGTGTAAGTGCCCGTACATTTAACCATAGCTTAGCACTGCTTAGCTTAGTGCAAACCCACGTAAACATGCTTAAAGCTGCTCAAAACTGCCTTAACCACTCTGTATCCAGCAGCCCTTGTTCTGCCAAGCAACAAAATAAACAGCCCTTGCAGGTATTGAACCCAGAACCCTGTACACTATAGTTACAACAGTTAACCACTACACCATGACAGCTGTAAAACAGTTGTTGTTTTTGCAATATATCTGTCACTACACGTATTGAATAGTATTGAACAATTGCTTTGACTTCCACAATTGTGTAGTACTTATTATTGATATTACTGTTGCATCACATATGTTGTTATATCTAAATATACACATATCAGATACATATGGTGAGATACATCTGGGAAGGTATACACGACTGTGATGTTTACACATGACAGGAATATGGACATAAACATATACATATGTTGATAGATATATTTCCACATGTACATACACATATATATTCATACATATGTATGTCTATGAAGATCTCTTTCTTTGTATATATATATATATATATATATATATATATATATATATATATATATATATATATATATATATATATATATATATATATATATATGTGTGTGTGTGTGTATGGTGTGTGTGTGTGTGTGTGTATATATATATATATATATATATATATATATATATATATATATATATATATATATATGCACATCCTATGTGTACAGATGTACCTATTTATGTTAATATATATGTAGATATCTATAACTATATGTGCATAAATATCTAATCAGATGTACCTATTTATGTTGATATATATGTAGATATACATAACTGTATGTGCATATGTATCTATATATCTGTATATGTGTAGACATATTGCTGTGTATATGTATAAATTTGAGTGTGTATATGTAGATATATGTACATATATAAACATATCCATATATGTATGTAGATATGTATATGGGTATATATCTATATATATATATATATATATATATATATATATATATATATATATATATATATATATATATATATATATATATATATACACACACACACATATATATTTACCATATGTCCAGAACATGGAGTGGAGTCTTACCTCAGCACCAATAGTCCCAACCTCTTAGAGCAAGGTGATGTCATGTATGTATTGCAGGTATATATGTAGACTGTTGCTACTGTAATAGGGGTTGTCTTAACAGACATGTTGTGTGTAGGAGGTCACATCTGCTTTTGACATGTGTGTCACTGGCTACTGGCAGACATCCTAAGAACATCATATTACAGTACCACTGCTAGCACAGTAATGATCCTGTGGACTACAGCAGAGATATGACCAATATATGTGGGCAGTCTGGCACTCTGCTTTCAGTCCAGAAGTGTACACAAATCCCCTTCATGCAAGACATGTGGACCACGCCTCACAATGTGGATGTTAATAGCCATGTACATGGGTATATTGCGTAAATACTGGACTACATACATCCACACGGTTTATGCATTCACACACGCCAGTCTATCCTGACACATAATACCTGGTGGTGCAGAGGTTACATGGACACATATTACCCAATAGTCAGTGACATACATCTGTACAGAATCCCACTGCTTTGTCAGAAATACACAACAGTTATGATGGCCTGGCAGCAGTATGTATTGCAAATAACTGGACATAACAACACACTGGGTAATTACTCTAGGCTGTTAGGCATGTCATAAAGCACTGTGCAAACTACAGGCAGACTGCCACAACACTGGACTACATTTTGTATGGGGAAATACACATGTACCTGCAATTATAGCAGGCTCTACATGCATGTCACAGCGCAGACTAACAGGCACCTGTGAGAAAGTGCATACCCACAACGAATGTGAACACAGCCACAGCCACATATGGTATGCAAGCTTAATATGACACTATATGGACTATCTGATAAACACCATCCTCATATGTGCCACTCACACACTAACCCTACATACACTGGGTCATGACACAGTGTGGTCCAATGCCTGTCTATGGTATGTGACACGTGTGTGTCTGGCCCTACAGGCATGCGAGCCAACAGGGTACCATACACTGGAGCAGCATGTGACATCAGACAGAACAGGACCAAGAACAATGGCATCTACCACAGTCTGTGCACAGCCCAAGGTATATATGGGCAATACACATACTGTCAACAATCACCATAAGTACACAGACCCCAGTACTGTACACACAACTGCAGAATGCCCAAGGTATGTCCTCAGAAACAACCCCTACTATACATAACATGTCTAGCAGTCTGATATCTGACTGGCATGTTATCAGGTATGATGTCAATAAATAATGGTGTACATAACATATGCACCTCTTACTGCATGACATATATACAAAGGATGACAGATTTGTGGCTGGAGCTACAATCACTGGCCCAATATTGCCATGTTGCTGTGATAACCTCATACATTTAGGGGTTTGTTGTTGTGTTGTGTGACTTATGTGGTGAGGGGGAAGTCAGTAAGTACCATCATGGCACCATGTATGTACTTGTAAAAATCTCAACTATGCTTTTGCAGGTCTCAGATAAGTGTTCTGTGAGTAACACAAAAAACAAAAGGCTCCACACACTGTCCAGTCTGCAGATAACACTACAGATGTGAGCTTCCTCAAACACATAACACTGTCATGACAGGTATTAAATCATTTAGACCAGTCATATCCACACATACCCTTTTAAACCGACATTACTCCAAATGCAGAAGAGCAACACTTACATTCTGTAGTCATGTCTGGCACATCCCCTCCTGTCTGTTGGCCTGTTTCCACGGTGTATGTTGTTAGAGGTAAATCCCAATACCATCTGTGATGCTGTTTGCCAAACACCAAATTTAGGTCCTGCTTAAAGTGAATGAAAAGGCCCAAAACCAACATGATGTTCCTAAATATTGGAGTGTGCTTCCATGCAATTGGCTATGGGAATGTTACCACAGATGTTCCACATGCAATCAGCTAGAGGGGGGTTGCAATTCATGCAGAGGCCATCAGCTGATCATGAGCATCACTTACAAAGCACAAGCTGCTGCCTAAGCAAAGCAGGTGTACTTCTCCACATCCACCAGAGAGGGAGTGAGAGAGACAGACAGAGACAAAGTAAGTCAGGGAGGGGGTGGGAGAGTAAAACCTAAGCATGCTTGTATCACACTCCTACCAGTACGGGCTTTCAAACCCCTTACTGACTATGTATTGCTATCACATGTCTATGCAGTTATTGCATGCACCACATAGCTTACATGTTGGGGAGCTGTCCAAAGGTATATCTGATGGTGAGTGACATCTGCAACAGTGATATAGTAGCAATAAGGTAGGTGTAGTACACATGCCTGTTCCACGTGAACAGGTGTCAACATCAACACAGCCACACTCTCTCAGGGATTCAGACACATTGCCACTTTTGGAAGGGTTGGGAATAGGCTTCCTAACTAGCTAGTTTGCCACAATACAGTAATGTGCATGTATCACATGCACCACAGGGGTTATCCGGATGTTATATGGGCAAAGGGTATGTGAAGGTGTCTGACATCAGACAGCATGCCTCAGTAGGCCAATGGGAGTTGTAGTGAGTGTAAATGTGATCGAAAGCATCATACTCCACACACACAGACACAGGCTGTCAGTACTGAGATGCATGGGTGCATTGCTTCATGGGTGTGTAGTGGTTTACTTTGCCATAAGGCTGTACAAGGCTAGGTGAAGGGTATACCTTGGCATCAGGCCACATGACAATGGTCTGTAGTGTGGCTCAGGGGTGTAGTGTCTGGATTGGCCCACACAGGTGGGTACTGTATTCACAATCTAGTCACCTGGGTTACTATTGTGTGTGGCCAGTGCTGTGCAATTCTTGCCATGTATGTGTTCTATAGTCCATGACATGGACTGTTTCTGTGATGTACACATGTCCCACATGCATGTTCAGTGACATGTGAAACTGTACCTGGGTTGTCTGGCCCATGTTGTGTACACAGATCGTTATCATCAGATGTGCCAGTCCTGGCCTCATGTGGCAGGAACTGGTAATGGACACCAGGTTGACCCTGCACCTACACCGATAGCATGATACAGGTATTCACTGGTGTCAGTGGCATCTGTCCATACAGGGCATGTGTTTAAGGCATGGTATGTCCTTTATGAGTCACATTTGATGGCACCACAGGTGTTGCAGGTGTCCAGTGGGAAGCATAGTGAAGGCACACTGTCTGCAAATATGTGCCTATTGTAGTGATGGGACAGGGTGCCATGCCTTCTGTAGTCCACTGCAATCACACCATGGTTACTATCTATGGCCAATATGCAGGGTACTACCAACAAAGAGGTTGTTGCCTAGCCAAGTGTGTTTGTGTATGAGACATGGGATGAGAGTGTTCTCTGGGTAATACAAGAATTGGTTACTTTGTTCTCCAGGACTTGATGTCACATGTAGGGGTATGGATTGGCACCCCAGATTCTCAGCTATTTGACATCTGTTATCCTTGTAAGGTGGACATTGTGACATATAATAGGCCCACCATATAAGAAATTTGCAAAACCTGCTCCACAATGAGTCCAGTTGTTACACACTCACAGGATACGAATGACAAACACAGATACACACACACAGATGCCATGTTTGAGATTAGAACTCCTACCTAATTAGTTTATCACACTACAGCATTGCACATTTATAGGACGCACCACAAAGATTACTGGATTACTCCTTCCCAAAGGTGTATTTCACTGGGAATAATATCAGCAGGCTTGCCAAAGAAGGGTAATGGAGGTTGTATTGACTGTGAATGACCTCAGAAGCATTGCTCCCTACACAGGCAAGCAGACACACAAACATCCACACTTGCCATGTTTGGGAACAGAACCCCTACCAAACTACTTTATCACACTACAGCATTACACTGTCATAGGGTACACCATGGAGATTACTAGACTACTCCTTACCCAAGGGTGTATTTCACTGGGAATGACATCAGCCGGCTTGTCAGAGTAGGGCATTTGAATTGTAGTGGGTGTGACTAGTGTTTGAATTGTAGTGGGTGTGACTAGCCTAAAAAGCATTGCTCCCTACACAAACACACACACACACACAGTTACCATCTCTGGGATGAGAATTCCTATGTAACTAGTTTATCACACTACAGCATTACACAATTAAAGGATACACCACAGAGATTACTAGGATACTCCTTCCCCAAAGGTGTATTTCAAAGTGAATGACATCAGTAGACTTGCCAAAGTAGGGCATTTCAATTGTAGTGGGTGTGGCTAGCATTTGAATTGTAGTGGGTGTGACTAGCCTAAAAAGCATTGCTCTCTACACAGACAAACACACACACAGTTGCCATGTCTGGTATTAGAACTCCTACCTAACTAGTTTATCACACTACAGCATTATACAGTTATAGAATGCACCACAGAGATTTCTGAGCTACTTCTTCCCCAAAGGTGTATTTCAAAGTGAATGACATCAGTAGGCTTGCCTAAGTAGGGCATTTGTATTGTAGTGAGTGTGTCTAGCCTAAAAAGCTTTGATCCCTACACAGACAATTACACAGACACACACACACACACAGTTACCACATCTGGGATTAGAGCTCCTACCTAACTAGTATATCACACTACAGCATTGTACAGTTATAGGATGCACCACAGAGATTACTGGGCTATCCCTTCCTCAAAGGTGTATTTCACAGTGACTGACATCAACATGTTTGCCATAGTAGGGCTATGGGGAGGGAAGTGTGTGTGCATGGGCCATAACTCATTCATCTTGAGGTAGACACACCACACACAGGTTTACATTCCGCAGGTATGTGTATACAACTGCTAGATGACTACTGCCTTGTACAGTCATGCTGCACAGTTAGCACTAGCAACACAGAGTCTATAATGCTGAGGGATACCAGAGGCAAATTTCTATGGTGAGTGACATTTACACATCATGTGGTTGTAGCCATTTGGCTGTGTACTGGGTGGGACAGGCTTCATGATGGAAGGCTCTTTGTCAGTGTCACTTTCTTCCACACATCTATGTATGTTACTTTTGGCATATTATAGTGTGTTGTCCTTGGATATATGTGTGTATTCCTGTCCAATGTGTGTGTAGAGCATGACTGGTGCATACTGAGAAGTGTATGCACTAACATCTGCAACTTTCAGATATGTATGGTCCACTGTTGTTGCCAGACATGGGTTTCATTTCTTTAAGTGTGTGAGCATGCCCAGTATGACCTCTCAGTAGTTTGTTGTCTGACATTGCCTTCATTTATCGAAGTATGGGAGCATGCCCAGTACGCCCTTCTTTATTGAATGTGTGGATTCATTCCATGTAGATTGTACTCCAGAGCAGACTTTTGTCTTCTACACCTACAGGTAGCAAACTGTTTCTGCAGGATATCTGTAGATCAGTTGGCAATATGGGGTCAAACTGGGCAAGGGCTAGTGGGTACTGTATGTAATTTTGTCTGTGCTGCTACTGCTACATGGTCCTGGGGTTATCAGCGATATTCAGACATGTGTAGTGTTATACACTGTGATGTTTTATGCCCTCGAGTACTGTCAGGTAGACATTTTTGCTTGCAGTGATGTCCTGGGGAGCACAGGGTGAATGCAGTTATATCCAGTATTGTGGTCAAACACCTACATATTCCTGCAAACTAATGCCATTCTGTAGGGGTACTGCAGACATTTGCTGCTGGGTCTGTGTAACCGGTTCAGCACCTTGGTACAGTGGTGGCAGAGGATCCCATACTTGTACATTTATCCACGTGTCAGTATGGCCTTATCTTGCTGTTGCAATACCTCACAGCTGTACAGATTCACACAGGTAATCCAGAGGCAGGGGTCATAAGTCAGGACATTACCCCTATTGTGGTGTATGGGCAGGTTTGTAGGCACCCATTTTCGGGTTTGCAGCCAGGGATAGCATGTGCACACGGCTGTGTTTTGGACTTCGCACATTTCATGCTGCCCATGCTCCCACCTACCCTCAATTATTCTATCCTCTTCCATACATTATGCAAACATTCTCTGATACTTTCCTTATAGTTATCACCTCATCACAGCAGTGTATTGGTGTTGATCCACAGTTCATGCAGTGGGACATGGTGGACATGTTACTTCCACATGGCCTTGCATATGGGCTCTGTAGACTGTGTTATGTTGTTATTTGGGAGTCCATGACATAACATAAATTGGCAGTACGGTTGAGACGCAGGCCTTTGGCAAAGGACTATAGGCCATTTGGTAGTGATGCAGGCCAGCTGTAGCAGGCTGTTGCATTCTGTCAGTCCTACCGTACCAGACTGCCATACAGTATATTACCCTGGGGTAACAGGGTAGGTGTGTTAGGTGTTATTGCCAATACTTTCTGTCAGTATTGATCAGGTGGTGTGGATGCTGGCAGGATGCTGCTTACAGATAGGGACACACCTGAATGGGACACCTGCACTGCATGCTGCATTCTTTCACTATTGCCATACGCTGGTGGAGGTCATATTGTACCCATTCCCAACAGCAGGGATAAGACTGGAGCGGTACCTGTGGGTGGTAGTTGGGTGAGCTGGGTGCATGTGTGCTATGGACACTACTTGCATCTGACTCACAGATATGTATGGGGTATTCCACTTATGTTGGCTTGTGCAAGGACATCAGCTGTTTCTCAATACATCATTCCTATGACCTTTGTGATCTGTAAGTGTTTGGCCAGATGACATCGGTATTCCCTACTACAAGCCCAGATAATGTGATGCAAATCTGTATGTATAATTTCAAGGGCATGTCCATTTCATGGTTATACATTATACACTGTCTGTCTGGGGTACTTTCCATGTGTACGGCTTGTATATCTGGCCCAACAGTCATACCGTGTCCATCTTTCAGATGGTGACACATATTACCTCCATACATTTACAATGGCTTACTGCTAGAATGTGTTATACTGGGGAGCATTGTGTTTGGCACTGCAGTTGTGAGGACTTGGCCCTGTCATCAGCAGTATTGGGCAATGGCCACCAGGTCAATCCTTACCATGCATACATACTGACCACTCTCGCACAATATGAAACACACACGAATCTAACACTTGCATACCTGCATATTGTACAAATGCTACAATCTATCCTGCTACCTTGGCCACTTCAGGTAATCTGTGTTCCACTGGTATTATACCTACATAAACATGTTACTACATTTCTACATCAGATTGGGGGGCACACCTGACTGTTTCTACATTTCTACATAGGACTGGGGAGGACACCTGACTGTTTCTACATTTCTGCATAGGATTGGGGGGCACACCTGACTGTTACTACATTTCTACATAGGATTGGGGGGCACATCTGACTGTTACTACATCTCTACATAAGATTGGTGGGGCACAGCTGACTGTTTCTACATTTCTACATAGGATTTGGGTGGCACACTTCACTGTTTCTACATTTCCACATAGGATTGGGGGGCACACCTGACAGTTTCAACATTTCTGCATAGGATTGGGGGTGGCACACCTGACTGTTTCTACATTTCTACATTGGATTGGGGGGAACACCAGACTGTTACTACATTTCTACATAGGATTGGGGGGGCACACCTGACTGAGCTCAGTGTCTGTTATTCTAAAAGTGTATTAGTTCTGGTTTAAGCACTTGGGCTTCAGGCCAGTTATTTTACGTTAAGAAGGATTGCGGTCTGCACTCTTGTGTGAGGGGAGGCTGGACTCTGCCCTTCTGAGCAGGGAATTTCTGGTTAGTGGCTTATAGTGCCTGCATATTCTAACTGTTTCTTACTGAAATTGGTACACCTTGTTTGCTGTAGCATAGACTAGATCCAGGCCTGCTGAATCTAGCTTTATTTGTATGCTTGTTGTTTGTTTATTTCCCTGAAATGCTAATTCCACCTAAAACGCGGCCTTTTAGCACTTCTATGGATCCCTAGTGATATCTGCAATGCTTACTGTACTTATTTCCTTGTTTCACTTGAAAGAAAGTTACTGTTTGTCATTTTTGCATTTAAGTTACCTGTAACACATTGCATTTAAGTTACCTGGCACTTGCTCACTAAAGCAATTATATAAGTCAGCTCTAAAAAATTAAAAGCACTACACCCTCACAAACTCCCCTTGAGTACCTTGTTCCCCATTGGCCCTTTTTTCAATTATAAAGGAATTCCCAATACTATTCTAGCATGTCCAAAGGTCAGTTGTCAATCTCCTCTCTGGTCCAGCTGGTGAATCTGGGAATCTTGAGGCAATGTTACAACTGCATCATGTACACAGACAACCCTCTCCTCCTCCCAACAAATTACAACACATGTGAGAGATGCAACCATATAGCCAAACTGGAGGCTAAGCTCTCTCAACTCAGTACTGGTGAAACCAGTCAGGAGGAGAAGGAAACCACACTCACTACAATTCCAGTCTCACATAGACCTACCACAACAAACCAAACACATAAACACACAAAAAACATACTCAGAGGCTCTAAATAAAAATCTGCCTAAGCAGCAGAGACCTCAAAGCAGACACCCAAGCAACGCTACCCCAAAACAAAACACATGCAACACATAGCTCACAAAGCCAGTGTGCCGAACAGTCACAGCCCTTAAGGCTAAACAACACACCTGATACACTTGTAATAGGTGACTCTATCATCAGGCACACTGATGTCCCTCACCAGGCTGAACAAGGAGAAGGTCACGGTGTGCTGCCTGTCGGGCTAGGATCCGCCACATAACACAAGCACTCAGGTCACTCCAAGGCAAGTACAAATATGACTCAGTCATTGTCCATGCTGGTGTGAATGAGCTGAGGCGATACCTCCCTGGACTACATGAAAAGAGACATAGAGGAGCTCTCTGAGCATGTGGCCCAGGCCGGTATGACCCTGACCTTGAGTAGCATCTTACCCTCACCAAGAATGATGCCACAATATGAAGACAAGATGATCAATTTCAACAATTGGCTTAAGTGTTGGTGTCATTCAAAGGGGATCCAATGCCTGTCAGCCTGGGATGACATGCTCAACAAGCCACGATGCTTTGCTAGGGACGGCTTGCACCTGTCACCCCTGGGATTTCGGATATTGGCAAAGACTCTTGCTACCCCCATAGTGCCTTTTTTAGGCAAGGCTCAAAAGACAAACCCACCTCCATAGGTATCACAAGGGATAAGAAACTAAGAGTAATGCTACTCATCGCCAGAAGTCTAAACCTCAAGATGCATGCACTCGAAACTTTCCTTAGCATGGAGAACATTGATATCTGTGCAGTAACAGAAACCTGGTTCAAGGCTCCTGAGAGCACCCCAGCACTACCAGGTTATACCTTATACCATGCTTTTCGGCCCCAAAACTTGGACGAACCACAGAAGGAGGAGTATCAATATTCGTCAAAGATACCCACACCTCCAGGCCGGTGGCACAGCACGAAGCATCAGAGACTATCCATGTGCAACTAACTGTGGGTAAACTGCCTTCCAGTTTATAGCCTGCTACAGACCACCCTCCCAAACACAGGAACCCCACTTGGCCTTCCTGAGAATACTGGAAAATATGAAGGTCTCTCCAAACACCATTATATTGGGCGACTTCAACTACCCAAACATAGACTGGGAGCATTACTCTAGCTCCAACACCCTAGCCCAAAGGTTCCTAGAATTTATAAACTCAAATGCTATGGAACAACTTGTTACCACTCCCACAAGAGGGGAAAATATACTGGACCTGATCATCACCAACATGGGGACACTATGCTCCAGACCAGAAGTGTATCCCTCACTGGTAAGATCAGACCATAAACTAATCTCACTGGATATTCACATCCCGACCCCAGCCCCCCTGCTCAGAAAACCAAAGTGAAAAACTTCTCTAAAGCAAATTTCACACGCCTCAATACAGAGGCGGAATCCTTCAAAGCTTCCGGGCCTGTGGAAAATACGGTCCAGACCGCAGAATCCTTTATAAACGCATTCTATGAACACCTTCAGGAATGCATCATGCAATCCCAAATAAAACCAAGACCCAATCCTCCAAAGGCAGACGTCCTATCTGGTGGACCCCAGCCATAAACAAACTATACAATAGAAGGAGGAAGCTACTACATGATAGAGCAAAATCCCAAAAGGAAGGCATCTCTGATCAGTATTAGCAAAAACTACGGGCACTCATAAAATCGTCTAAGGCCAGCTTCGAGAGAAAAATTGCACAGGACACTAAGGATAATCACAAGGCTTTCTTTAGTTATGTTAGGAACCTGGGTGGGAATTCCCAGATATGCTCAGAATTAGTCCAAAATGACAAAAATACACGAGCCCACAGACATTGCCAACATCCTAGCTGACAGGTTTAGTGCAAACTTCTCCCCCTCTCCCACCAAAGGGCAAATATCTATCCCAACAGAGTACTGCCCCCTGACATTTCAGATGCTCAGGTAAGAGCATCCCTCTCAAAGCAAAAACACAGCATCATTGGGACCAGATGGTGTCCCAGGCTGCGTCCTACATGAACTCCAAGAAGAGCTAAACCCAAACATAAAACTACTGTTCAGTCTTAGCCTTACTACAGGATATGTACCCAAAGAGTGGCGTACAGCAACAGTGCTCCCTCTCCACAAAGGTGGTGCCTCAACGGATCCTGGAAACTATCACCCCATAAGCCTGACTAGCTTGGTCTGCAAAGCTATGGAAAGGATCATCATGGACCTCATAAATAAAGATATTGGTGACCTACAGACACTGGATCCTACAGTTTGGCTTTGTTAAGGGCAGATCCTGCCTCTTAAACCTGGTCAATTTCTTTGAAACAGTCACCAAGGCCATTGATGAGGGGAAGGTGGTCCACACAGCCTACCTGGACCTCGCAAAAGCCTTTGATACAATACCCCACTCGGGCATTATAGATAAGCTCACCAGCTTAAATATAAACCCCTATGTCACTAGATGGGTTGCAAACTGGCTCAAGGACAGAACCCACATGGTTAGAATTGCTGGAGCCATGTCAGACTCCAAACCAGTTACAAGTGGCATCCCACAAGGCTCAGTCCTGGGATCTCTCTTGTTTGGTATATATTTCTCGGCGGTACAGGCCAACACGGAAGGACTGTGGCTGACCAAGTTCACTGATGACTGCAAACTGGGTGCCATAATCAACTCTCCAGCTGACACAAGCATCCTCCAAAAGGGCCTCATAGAAACAGACAACTGGTGCCAGAGCCATGGCCTCAAGCTAAACGCCAAAAAGTGTATAGTCATCCCCTTTGGCAAAAACAAAGTGCCCACAAATTACCACATAGGTGGTAATCCATTAAGTACAGAAGAAGTCATTAGGGACCTGGGGACCCAAGTTGATAGCAATCTCTCATTTGACAACCACGTGGCCAAAGTGGTTAGAAAAACATTTTATATAGCCCACCTAATCATGAAGGGATTCACATCTAGATCAGGGAGGTCATCGTACCTCTTTACTCATCCCTCATCAGGCCCATAATTGTGAACAAGGCCCTTTTGTGAAGTACCTTACCAGAACCCTGCAGCAACTGTTAAGACCCCAAGAGTACCTTACCAAGAGGATCAAAGGGCTCAAACAGATGCCATATGCTGCCGGTTAAAGAAACTCCAGCTCTACTCAGTGGCATACCGCCTGCTCAGAGGCGATCTGTGCCTGACGTATAAAGCCATGTCCAACCGGAATTAATGGACATGCTGCACCTCAGAAATTCCAAATCCCATCGAGCTACCTTCGAGAGACTTGCACCTCAGCACTGAAATAAATAGGACATGCTGGAGGGACAGATTCATAACGCAGAGACTCCCTTCACTCTGGAATAAAATCCCAGTCCAGGTTAGGCAGAGTCCCACATTGACTCTCTTCAAGAGGAATCTTGATGAGTGGATGGGAGATTGTAGGTTTACCCCGGCTATCACTTCTGTGTCACTGTTAGACAGAGGCACAGTATACTAACCTCAAAAAAAGGCATAGCAAAATTAATTTAAAATGGGTGGCGAAAGCCAAACACACTCTGGCTAGGCTTATAAATGCCCTAGGGCAGATATCCTAGTTTGAACCTATGAACCTATGAACAATGTGTTTACATCAGACTGGTGGGGGCACACCAGACTGTTACTGCATTTCTACATAGGATTGGGGGGCACACCTGACTTTTTCTACATTTCTACATAGGATTGGGGGGCACACCTGCCTGTTTCTACATTTCTATATAGGATTGGGGGGCACACCTGATTCTTACTATATTTCTACATAGGATTGGGGGAGCACACCTGACACTTGTACACATTTGCTATGACTGTAATGGTATGTCAGGTACTCCATTTCATTCTGTATTCTAACCTATCATGTTGACTAGAGGCATATCAGTGTACTACAGATCTTAGGTTTGATTGACCTACATATCAGTTTCTGACTTCTTCGTCTTCACAACTAACATCTCACAGTCTGACCTGATGCAGTCTGTCTGTGTAGGCCTGGGGAGGTACCCATAGCCATCATTCAGAGGCCTTAGCACAGCCTTTGTTTGTGTTTGTCTACACCTGTTCTGCTAGCTGAGACTGTTGTTGGGTATGTGAACCTCTCTGACTGGCATGTGTGTGTCATATGGACACACATGTAGCCCAGCACATTTCCTGCAGTGGGTTTTGTCACCATGTGTAGTACTGGCTGTTATGGTGACACCAGTATTCATTACAGATCTCATTCTGCCACTATAGGTGTCTACTATCTGCTGGCCTCCCTTTCAGCCACCCGATTCCTTTGCATGTTCACATGCATACCATAGATACAAGTAACAACACATACTATTCCATTCAGCAATTGGTAAGAAGAGTGACTTACCTTGTGGGTGTGCCAGTATTGAGGAAGGTACTGGAGGGCTGCCTTTTTGGATGCACATAGTACACTCCATATACATGGTTGAGCACAGGTAGTGTCATGTTTGGCATCCCTTTTACTATATGTGCGAGGTGTCATTCCTTGGGTCCCTACTGTGTCAGTGTATGTGCTATGCATTGCCTCTTTGCCAAGGCCAGAGCATACTGAGCATGCCTCCTTCTGCCAACTGGGGCAGGCTCAGGTTGTTCCTCCTCTGAGTCACCCTGTGCAGGCCTTGGCAATGGTGGGGGGCTGTGTGGCCCTGCCCCATGCTGTTCCTGCTGCAGCTGTTTGCACAGGATCATATTGTGTAGCATGGCACATAAAAATGATAATTTGAGTACATGTAGCTGGTGAGTACTGCAAGGCTCCAACCGATGTGTCCATGCACCAGAACCATGACTTGAGCATCCCAAACACACACTCTATTATAATTTTGGTCTGTGCATGTGCCTTATTATGGAGTTCTTGTTCAGGTGTGTGTGCATTTCTGTTGGGTGTCATCAGGTATGGCTCCAGTGCGTAACCAACATCCCCCACTAGGTGACCATGAGGGATGTCTCCACTGGCAAATCACTGGTATAGCTGTGTCAGATGCCAGATATGGAAATCGTGATAGCTTCCAGGGCAGCCAGCACATACATTCATTGTAATGCCCTGGGCATTGCACACGACCTGGCAGTTGATGGAGGGGAAGCCCTTGCAGTTGATGTAGACCCAGGTGGTGCTTTGATGCATATGTGCATGCAGTCTATAGCACCCACTACCTTAATGGTATTCTGCTATTTGATGAAAGAGATGCATATTGCTGGCCAATGCCTCATGAGTGTTGGGGGAATATACGTGCTCACTGGCATGTGCTGACATGGCATCCAGTAACAGGTGGAGTACCCTGGATGCTGATACCTGTGAGATCCCCATGATATTTCCAGTTGGCCTTTGGAAGGTACGTGTGGCTAGTAGTCTTAGGCCTACACATACCTTGGTATCCACTGGGATGGGTTCCCCTCTTTTAGTTCTGTGTGTCAGGTGTGGCTGGCCCAGCTCAACAAGTTGCTGTAAGAGGTCCCTGTCCACCCTATAGTGCTCCACTATCTCCAGCTCATGTAGCCCCTGGGTAGGTTACCCTGGGTCTGTACACTCTTCTCCATCTCCTCACTGTTTGTTGGTCGACAGCATTCTCATCTTCACCACCCTCAGCCTCTTCCACATGTTGATGTATGATAGTCACTGCAGTCCCTATCATTTTGTTGTTTTTGTTTGTTAAAATTTCCCTGCTTGTATACACCGGTGATGTAGAGTATGTGGGAAAAACCAAAGGGAAAGGTGTTTGCATAGTTTATAGTAGTGTTCTGGGCTGGGCTGGGCTGGTCTGCTGCCTGTGTAATTGGCTGATTCTGATACATTTCACCTGCCAGCTATGCTAGTTCTCCTTGATTACCTTCCTACTACTGTTTCCCTTTCCATTGCCTTCCTGTTTAAGCCTGGGGGTGCGTCGTGCAAACACAGTGCTCAAATGTGAAAAGAGCTGCTATTTCCTGGTTTACTTTTTTTTTCCTTTAAAAAGGAACACCCACTTAGTCAATGTAAAGAGTGCTAGGCAGCCTCAGACACACCCCCTTCCTTAGCACTGCTAAGCTAAGGGCAAACCCAAGCCACAGGGCTCCAATCCGCTTACAGTATGCCTGATGATGTCAGCTAACTCCTAGACTTGCACCAAGCTATTCCTGCACTTACACTGTTGGGTGCTGACTAGCATTGAGGGGAAATCTGTGATTCAGTATCATTCCCCTCATTTGCGTAGGATTTCCTACTAATGCATAATTACAGGTCCAACACTGAGCCTCTATCCTTAGCAATCACTATTCACTGGCCATGTTGTCTTCTACCTGCCATTGAGTATAATGGCAAAATAGTGATTTTGGTTAGAATGCTTATTTCAGGTTATTTTTTTATTTTTCACCCGATCCCATTTGAGCGCCACTGCCCTATGCTTAAACAGCTGAAATTGGCAAAAAAAAATTAAACTTTTTTTTTTTTTAAACTGTTTTCCATGCCAATGGCCATATATTTGGCCATTGGCATGCTTTACACATTATATACACCCTTTATTTGGAGCTGCCATGGATCCGTTTTGTAGTTCGCAGAAATGTACTCAGTTACTAACCGAGTACATTTCTGCAGATTACACTAGTCATGCACGGCTGGCTGCCAGCTTCCTGGATCGCAAATTCACCTCATTTGCATGTTTTTATCTGCAAATGGGGTAATTTGCATACAAGAGCTGCGTCCATGCAGGAGTAGTGCAGGAGCACTCGTGCACATCCCTGCAGCTTATTCCTGGATTGCCCGGCAGAAATATTGCCTCTTGGAGCTCCTGCACTGTTCCTGCACACTGTGCAGAGCTTGCTGAATCCAGGGGAAGGTGTGTTATACTGATCCCTTAGTATTTGAGATTAAGTTTAAGATTGTTATAGAGAAGAAATAAAACAATTTGCTTATGGTAAACTGTATAATGTTTATTTGGATGGTTAAGTTTGAAGGCAGATTATTGTCATTTAGTAAAATAGAATCTAGTAGGGTTTGCTTACCATTCTAAGGTATGTGATTAACTGTAAGATCTGCATATAATCAGTATCTGTGACCCATAATTCTCTGTACTCCCTTAGTTAGGATAAATTAGAAGGGATACTTTAAAACAGCAATATGGCATTTGTATCAGTATAAGAAAAGAAATAAACAACTGGCAATTGTAAACTGAAATGGCATTTGAACTATAAGAAAAAGATATCTAATTAATACACTTCAATAAGTTTGCCTTATTTTAAAATCTGAGCTGTTGTACCAAACTAGTGGTTATTTTGCCTTTCTGTTTCATACTTGCATGATCTTTTGCCATCAGAAAAATTATTTTTCTAAATTATATAACATCACTTCACAAGAACTTAAGTTACTGCAATCATATTGCACTGTTTCCTTTACGCAACCCTCTTGTCTGGCAACAATATGTTCTGTTGGACTTCCTAAGAGGAGCTCAAACATGATGCATGCTTAAGTCACAGCTGTAAATTGGTCTGACAGAAAGAAATATAACAAGAAAATGCTGAACACAAGTCAAAATGAAAAAAGTCATGTTGTATAAAGGCTAAAGAGAAAAATGGAGCCAAAATTGCTATAAGGAATTTATGCAAAAATCCTTACAGAATTAGAAAATGTGGCAGGAAACATTAATTAAACATCAACATAGAAAAACAGAATTAATTCAAGAAGACACAAAGAAACCACAAGGGATCAGATAATGAAAACAGAGTACCTCCACACACTGTATGGTGAAGGTAAATCTTTTGCACTATGAAGTTTAAAGCTGGAAAATGTTCTGGATGATGATAACAAATCCAAAAGAGGGAGTCCATGAAGCACAGGAATCCAAGACAGGTTACCAGAAGAGGAGTTGCCTGAGAACTTTTATTGGTTGATGCAAACTCTAACATCCATAAGGATATGAACACAGAAATGGTGGGAGGTTAGCATAGTGGTTAAGGTGTTCACCTTGCAGACACAAGGTGCAGGGTTTGATTCTCACGTGGGGTAAATACTTCGGCTTAAAGTAGCCCACAAGGGCAGTTAGCCTAGTAAAAACCTATGAGCCTAATATAAAAAATTCATCATGCAAGATTATAATCTAGGCTGCAAAGCTCATCAGGTGGTATTCACTGCACACTATGCTCTTTAATAAGATATAAGAATGAACTCTCTCCATTGCAAGAAAAACAAAAATATTGTCCCAGTTGGAAAATAGATACATCTCTTACCTGTCTGCACTTAACATCTTCTACTGAAAAGAAATGTCTGTGATACTGCATCAGTGTGACATATGGGTTATCTTAGAAAGTGGGAGCTAGAGATTCACTGAATGTTCAAATAGGGATTAAAATAAGAAAGAAAGAAAGAAAGAAAGAAAGAAAGAAAGAAAACTAGAGCCTATCAGCCCAGAAATTGGAACAGAGTTGATGAATGTAAAAAAAAAAAAAGATAAAAAAGCTTGGACAATGTATGTTGGTGTGAATGACCTGAGACATACCTCCCTGGACTACATGAAGAGAGACATGGAGGAGCTCTCAGATCATGTAGCTCAGGCAGGTATGACCCTAGCCCTGAGTAGCATCCTGCCATCACCCAGAATGATACCACAATACAAGGACAAAATGACTGACTTCAACAATTGGCTAAGCTTCTGGTGTCATTCTAAGGGGATCCAGTGTCTGTCTGCCTAGGATGACATGATCGACAGACCATGATGCTTTACCAGAGATGGGCTGCATCTGTCGCCCCTGGGATTCCGTATACTGGCTAAGGCTTTTGCCACACCTGTAGTGCTTTTTTTAGGCAAGGTTCAAATGACAAACTCACCACCATAGCAGGTATAAGCAAGCAAAATCTGAGGGCAATTCTACTCAATGTTAGAAGTCTAAACTTCAAAATGCACTCACTTGAGGCACTCATTAAAATGGAGAACATCGACATCTGTGCAGTGATGGACACCTGGCTCAAGGCTCTAGAAAGCACCCCTGCATTACCAGGCTATATCTCATACCACACCTTTCGGCTACCTAACTGGACCGAAACACTAAAGGAGGAGGAGTGTCCATATTCATTAAGAGTATCCACACCTCCAGGCTAGTTGCTGAACATAATGCATCCGAAATTATCCAAGTGCAACTAACACTGGGCAAGACTGCAATCCAGGTTGTAGCTTGTTACAGATCCTCCACCATGCCCCAGGATGCCCAATCCATGTTTCTTGATATACTGGGTAATATTAAGGTACAGCCCAATACCCTAATAATGGGCGATTTCAACTACCCCACCATCAACTGGGAAAACTACTCATGTACTAACTCATTTGCTCAACACTTTCTGGAATTAATAAATTCCAACACCCTGGATCAGATTGTCCATACTCCCATCAGTGGCAGGAATATCCTGGAGCTGGTCATTACCGATATGGGTAACCGATGTTCCACACCAGAGGTCAACTCCTCCCTGTTCATATCCAACCACAAGCTAATCATCCTAGACATCAATACCCCCCCATTAATGAAACCACTGTAAAAAACTTCTCCAAAGCCAACTTCATGTTTCTTAAGACAGAAGTAGCAAGCTTCATGACACCCATACAGACAGAAAATAGAGGTATGACTGCTGAATCCTATACAAATGCACTGTATAAGCACATACACGAGTGCTTGGATTGTGCCATCCCCAAAAGAACCAAGATGCTATCTTCCAAAAAAAGGAAGCCAATCTGGTGGTCCCCTGCCATAAACAAACTCAACAACAGAAGGAAGAAGCTGTTGCAAAAAAGATTAAAATCCCCTGATTGCAGAAACTCCCTGGTCAGCCTCAGTAAGAAGCTGAGATCCCTCATAAAATCCTCCAAAGCTAGTTATGAAAATAAAACTGCCACTGATTCTAAAGACAACCACAAAGCATTCTACAGCTATGTCAAGAATCTCAACGGTGACACTCAGATCAGCTCTGAGCTACAGTACAATGGCACTAGATATACAGACCCAACTGATATTGCCAACATCCTGGCAGATAGGTTCAGTGCAAACATCACCCCCCCTCACCCCCCAAAGGGCCCATCAGTATACCAGAAGAATGCAAAACCCCTGTAATCACGGCTGCACAAGTAAAGACCACACTCTCCAAAGCCAAGAACACAGCATCCATGGGACCTGACAACATCCCAGGCTGCATTCTGCATGAACTACAGAACAAACTGGCACCCCACCTAAGTACCATGTTCAATCATAACCTTACTTCAGGCTTTGTGCCTACTGAATGGCGCACAACAATGGTTGTCCCACTCCACAAAGGGGGCACCACCACAGACCCCAGGAACTACCGCCCCATTAGCCTGATAAGTCTGGTCTGCAAGTACATGGAACGTATCATCTTGAAACTTATAAACAAAGACATAGGTAACCTCCAAACTCTGGACTCCACTCAGTTTGGGTTTGTAAAAGGTAGGTCATGTCTCCTAAACCTGACTGACTTCTTTGAAGCAGTCACCAGAGCCGTGGACAAGAGTAAGGTGGTGCACACAGCTTATCTTGACCTCGCCAAGGCTTTCAACATCATCCCCCACTCTGTAATTAAAGATAAACTCACTAGATTGGGCATAATTCCCTATGTCACAAGATGGATGGCCAACTGCCTCACAGACAGAACCCACACAATGAAAGTAGCCGACTCCAAATCCAACTTCAGACTAGTGACAAGTGGAGTATCACAGGGCTCAGTCCTGGGTCCTCTCCTGTTTGGCAACTACTTCTCAGAAGTCCAGGCTAATACAACAGGTCTTTGGCTAACAAAGTTTGCAGACAACTGCAAACTAGGTTCCATAATAGAATCGCCTAATGATGTGGACATTCTACAAAGGGGTATCAATGAGACTGATGCTTGGTGTCAAAGTCATGGCCTCAAGCTCAATGCCAAGAAGTGGATAGTCATCACCTTTGGGAAAAACACTGTACCCATGAACTACCACATAGGTGGAAAACTACTAAACACTGAAAGTGTGATAAGAGACCTTGGGACACAGGTGGACAGTAGTCTTTCCTTTGATAATCACATCACCACAGTAGTCAGGAAATCCTTCTATGTGGCACACCTCATCACAAAGGAGTTCACCTCCAGAAAAAAAAGAGGTCATTGTTCCTCTGTACTCATCCCTCATCAGATCCATTACAGAGTACAATGCCCCATTTGGCATGTACCTCACAAGACATCTACAACAACTAGAAAGGCCACAGAAATACCTCACTAAGAGGATTACCGGCCTCAAACAGATGCCATATGCAGACAGTCTCAAAAAACTTGAGCTGTGCTCCGTCGCTTATCGCCTACTCAGAGGTGACCTCTGCCTAACATAAAAAGCCATGTCAAACCCAGATCTGCTGGACATGCTACACTTAAAGAAACCCCAGTCCCTCCAAGCCACACACTCCAGTGACCTAAACCTTGCCAACACATTAAACAGAATATGCTGGAGGGCTAGATTCCTGTCCCAGAGACTTCCCATGCTCTGGAACAGACTACCCATTCATGTCAAGCAAAGCTCCTCATTAGCCATCTTTAAGAAAAATCTCGACAATTAGATGGGAAATAGGAAACTCACCCTGAGGATCAATTCTGTGGCTCTGCTAGACAGGGGCACAGGAAAATAACTTTCTTGGGTGGCGAAAGCCAGGGAACTTTTTTGGCTAGGCTTATATAGGCCCTAGGGCCAATAGCCTAGTACCTACCTATGAACCTATGAACCTATAAAATGCAAGAGACAAAACAGAGCACAAAAATGGCAGGAGTAGCAAGGAAGTAAGAGCAGGGAGACAAAGGATGCAGATACTGGACCTCAGTAGCAGCCTGAAGCAGAAGTATGCCTTTCAGAAATAATGGATCTGTATCATGAATGAATCAACTTTGATACATATTGTGGAAAGACATAGGCATTGAATGGAAGCAAGAGTGCAATTCAACAAGAAATGACAAGCAAAGACTTTCACATGCACAAAGGGTAGAAATGGGCAAAAGAGACTCAGCAGAGATTTCTTCAAGTGCATGAAATTAGAAACCACTGGGCCAGAATATCTGTGGAAAAGGAGGATTGGCCATTGCTGGAAAAATAATCAAAATAATGAAATAAAACAATGGCACAACTCAAAACAGAAAAAAGCTGAAAAATGCCATATATAAAGCATTTCATTCAGTTAAGTACTTTTTCAAGACTCATAATAATGGTAATAAATTCAGGTTGTACAGATCAACCTATATCAAGATTTTAAACAATACACGTATCATACACTGTCAACTGCCATATTCATGAAAGCTCTGAGCCGGAACTGAAAAATAATTCATCCCACACAACAGATCAATATATATATATATATATATATATATATATATATATATATATATATATATATATATATATATATAAGTTGTACTAACATCTGCAAAATAAAACACTTGAGCGAGTGCACTAATGCATTATTAGTTTTTTTCTGCCTTTATTCAATGTCTGTTAGTATTACTTTTCTCTAGTATTAGTATTAATACACAAATGGAAGTAAATTTTGAAGTCCTGCAACACTTAGAATCCTTTTCCATGGACAGAGATGCACAAATAGTATGCATAACAGATGGTCAATATTATATCGCACAGTACATCAGTGAAAAAAATATCTGGCCTCATAACAGCTGGCTGAAGGATATCATCTGTACCTTGTTTATACTTATATATGCATATAGAGCCTGTGTATGCAAAGTTAAGTTACTATTATTTAGTAAAGTAATAATATCACTGTTTGCTAACCTGTAAGCTTATTAATCAAGCACAGCTAGAAAACCTATTCACTACATTAATCTATGTAATTTTATGAAGAAATATATCAAAAGTCTTGTGTTTATTTTTGCATCAGAATAAATCCAACTAAAATGTTTATGATTAAAAAATATCAGACAACTTTCTAAAAACATGCTATGTTATACATAAAATATTCCCTTGGATTCTGCAAGACTTGCACAGCATGCAGGATTAGTGCAGGAGCTCCAGCAGGCAATATGTCAGCCGTGAGATCCAGGAATAGCCTGTAGGGACGTGCACGAGTGTTCCTGCACTAGTCCTGCACAGACTCAGCCCCTGTATGCAAATTACCCCATTTAAAGGAGAAATCCATGCAACTGAGGTGAATTTGTGGTCCAGGAAGCTGGAAACCAGCCGTGCAGGACTAGTGTAATCTGAAGAAATGTACTCCACCCGTAACGGAGTGCATTTCTGCAAATTCCAAAACGGTGCCATAACAGCGCCAAATAAAGGGTGGATATCATTTAGAAAGCATGCCAATGGCCAAGTATAAGGCCACTGGCATGGAAAACAGGTGAAAAACATAAAAAATCAACTTTTATTTTTTTTAGCCGATCTCGGCTGTTTAAGCATAGGGCAGAGGCGTGCAAACGGGATCGGGGGAAAATAAGAAAATAAACCTAAAATAAGCATTTTATCTAAAGTCATTGGCAGGCAGAAGATAACATGACCAGTGCATAGTGGTTGCTAAGGGGGGAGGCTCAGTGTGAGACATGTAACTATGCATTAGCAGGCAATCCTATGCAAATGAGGGGAATGATAGTGAATCCCAGATTTCCCCAGCATGCTAGTCAGCTCCCAACAGTGTAAGAGCAGGAATAGCTTGGTGCAAGCCTAGGAGTTAGCTGACATCATAGGGGGCTGTGTCAGGCATACTGTAAACAGACTGTAGCCCTGTGGCTCAAGTTTGCTCCTAGCTTAGCACATCTAGGCAAGGGGGTGTGTCTGAGTCTGCCTAGCACTCTTTACATTGCCTAAGTGGGTGTACGTGCCGCACACTGGGTTTTAAAGAAAAAAAAAAGTAAACCAGGAAATAGCAGCTCTGTGCACATTTGAGCACTGTGTTTCCATGTTGCACCCTTAGGTTTAAACAGGAAGGCAATAGCTAGGGAAAACAGTAGTAGGAAGTTAATCAATGAGAACTAGCATAGATGGCAGGTGAAATGTAAATGAAATCAGCCAATTACACAAGCAGCAGACCAGCCAGCCCAGAACACAACTATAAACTACTTCACAACCAACTGCCAAACAAACTGTATAACCTCAAAGCACAGCATGACAAAACCACTGCAGGGTCCAAAGAACTTTATTTCACAAAGGTTTAGTGCTTTCTTCCCTCCTCTAGGGACTTCCTCAGAACAATGCATCAAATCCAACCCAGCCTTTATATAACAAACATCACACCCATTAACTAATTAAATAATTAAACAATGAACTAGTCAATAAACTGTTAAAGCTATCCACTAAAAATACATGCATAAATACATTAATACAAATGTTAAAAACATTAAAATACTTTAACCCACAATATTACTAAACTTTAAGACACGTTATTGTAGTAGTTTCATTGATCCCCAGAAACTCAGTGGCATTAAGCCATAACTGCTATTTAAGTTCACATATATCTAAAACAAGGTCTATAATTCTACCCTGGACATCTTTGGTTACTTGCTGTATAACCAAGAAATAAAATTTATGGTCCCTATGTAAATTAATGTGTCTACTTAATGCATTGGTTAGCTTACCATACCTAATATCTAAAAGGTGTTCAGCTATCCTATTTTTAAACTTCCTACACATTTTCCTACATAAAAACAGGACATGATTGGCACTTGGCCACATATACTACATTTTGGCTGTTGCAGTTGAAATGTCCATCAATATATAAAGGGGTACTATTCAATGTATACCGTTCTGTAGTTTCTGAAATATGTGAGCAAAACAAACACATATTACATTTAAAAATGCCCTTGATCCTATGTTGCTGTCCACCCAAACTATAAGTACCAGCTTCCAGTATATTTTTCAGGGCTCGATCCTTCTTAAATACCACCTTGGGCAGGAACTCTACCTTATTCCCTTTATTGTTATCACTTTTCAAGATTTCCCAATTCTTGAGAACAATATCCACAACCTCAGGCACATCCAAATTAAAGGTGGTAATGAAGCTAGTTGAATAATTATTTACATTCCTAAATTCCCTGGACTGCATACTAAATTTCCATCCCTTACCATTTGCTAGTAAAGGTTGGTAAAATCCAGATTCACGCTTGACAATTATCTCCTGTTGAATTTTATTTAACAGATCAATGGGATACCCTCTCTTTAAAAATAACTGCTTAATAAATAATAGTTCATCCAAAAACTCCCTATCCATAGAAACCATACAGGCAGCCCGCACCATCTGCCCTTTTACTATGGATTTTTTTGTGATGAACACGATGCCAACTATTAAATTCCAAACAGGAATTGGAGAAGGTTGGTTTCCTATAGATGGTTGATGTTAATTTTTTATCAACTTTATTATAACTCAAATCCACATCAAGATATGTAATATGTGTTTCACTATAGTTATGAGTGAACTTCAAAAACTCTTCTGAATTGTTCACATATTCAACAAAAAGTTGGAGTTCAAACTCCGTTCCTTTCCAAATGATAAACAAATCATCCAAAAACGAGTATAGTATAAAATTTTACTATAGAAAGGACCATCTATAATGTGTACCTGCTCCCCATATGACATGACAAAGTTCGAAAAAATTGGGGCGTATGTTGCCCCCATTGTCACACCTGTTATTTGTTTGTAGTTCTGTCCTTCAAAGTATATAAAGTTATTTTTAAGTACCACCTCCATTAACAAAACAAACTTGTTTATCTCATCCTGGTCAAAAAGACCAGTTTTCAAGAGTTGATTTTCGTGCCACTCACATTCTTTTTGGGGCAGAATCAGAGAAAATAGATTACACACATCAATGGTGACCATAATAATGTCACCATTGATTTTGACTTTATCCAGACCTTCCAAAAATTGCTAAGAGTCCTTAGTAATGTATGTAAATACTTTTAATCCCCTCTGAAGATGAAAATCCTAAAATTAGCTTATGAAGTGGGTCTTAGATCTTTTCCCTTCCACTATTGGTCTAAATTTGGGATTACTAAATCCTTTATGGATTTTGGGAATGCCGAATATATTTGATATCACTGGAAATTTATTTATCATATAAGCATATTCATCCTCTCTAATTTGTCCTTGATATAGCATATCTTCAAGAAATAAATCATTTTTTATATGCTGTATGTATCTCATTAAGGGAAACCTCTTCATAAGTACATTCTGTTAATATAATAATCATCCCATTCAAATAATCACTCCTATCTATAATAACCACACCACTTCCTTTGTCTGGCTTCATGACATGAATATTTAAGTCCTCAGCCAACCCTTTTAAAAAAATCCATTCATCACTAGCAAGATTAGAGGCATACTCATTAAGATTATTCTGTTTAAATTTTCGCCTAATCTCTTTTTAACATTTTTTTCATATATTTTAACTTGATTATTCATGGGGAGGATTAAAAATACTTGTTTTTTTAAGCCTGTTTATCTGTGTGTCTACATTGGCATCAGTATCATTAAACCACATTTTCAGATCAAACTTACGAATAAAACACTTAAGTTCAATTAAAGTGTCAGCTATATTTTCCCTCCGACTAGGTACATAGGTAAACCCCTCGGCTAAAAGATTGGCATGTTTAACCTCTAAATCTTTAGTAGAATATTTATAGACCTTGAAATCCTGGACATCATTTAAAATTACTTTAGGTTCAAAAATGTTTAACATTTCATTTGCTATGAACCCAATATTATTAGATGCTTCCTGCAAATTTATGTTGTCATGTAAATATACATTAAAAACACTAAAAACATCAAACCCATGTTCAGTGTTCCCAATTACATTATTAATTGTGTTAATATGACTAATAGAACTACTATATTCATTTAGGCTTAAAACAACCTTATCAATGGCCATTCCACTTTTAAAATTTGTGGGGCTTAAACCCATATTAAGTTTATCAGCATGAGCCAAACACTCACACAACTTTTCAATGTTAACACTGGAATCACTACCATTAGTAGATTCTGTGTTTTCCATCATTGGATAAACTGATAACAATGAGTCATTTAAAAAAAGCATTTCTGTGGTGCGACCCTGGACTTAAACAGAAAGACAATGGGAAGGGAAAATAGTAGTAAGAAGTTAATCAAGGAGAACTAGCATAGCTGGTAGGTAAAATGCATCAGAATCAGCCAATTACACAGGCAGCAGACCAGCCTAGCCGAGAACACAACTATAAACTATGTAAACACCCTCCCCCTCTGGTTTTTCCCATACTCTACACCACTGGTGTATACAAGTAGGGAACTTTTAGCAAACAAATCTATGAAATGATAGGGGCTGCAGCAAGCATCATACAACAACATGTGCAAGAGGCTGAGGGTGATGAGGATGTGAATGCTGTCGACCAACCCACAGTGAGGAGACAGAGAAGGGTGTACAGACCCAGGGTAACCCACCAGGGGCGACATGAGCTGGAAATAGTGGAGCACTATTGGGTGGACAGGGACCTCCTATAGCAAATTGTTGAGCTGTGCCGGCCACGCCTGACACGCCGAACTGATAGAGGGGAACCCATCCCAGTGGATACCAAGGTATGAGTAGGCTTAGGAATACTAGCCATACGTACCTCCCAAAGATCAACTGGGAATATCATGGGGATCTCACAGGCATCAGCATCCAGAGTATTCCGCCAGTTCCTGAATGCCATGTCAGCACATGCCGGTGAGATCATATATTTCCTCAACAACTGTGAGGTGTTGGCCAGCAATATGCATCTCTGCTACCAAATAGCAGAATACCCTGAGGTAGTGGGTGCTATAGACTGCATGCACATATGCATCAAAGCACAACCTGGTGAGCAGGGTGGGGTCTGCATCAACTGCAAGGGCTTTTCCTCCATCAACTGCCAGGTTGTGTGTGATGCCCTGGGCACTAAAATGAATGTGTGTGCTGGCTGCCCTGGAAGCTATCACGATTCCCACATCTGGCATCTGACACAGCTGCACCAGAGATTTGCCAGTGGGGACATCCCTTATGGTCACCTAGTGGGGGATGCTGGTTACGAACTAGAGGTGTGGCTGATGACACCCATCAGAAATGCACACTCACACCCGAACAAGAACACCATAATGAGGCACACGCACAGACCAGACGTATAATAGAGTGTGTGTTTGGGATGCTCAAGTCATGGCTCTGGTGCCTGGATACATCTGGCTGAGCCTTGCAGTACTCACCAGCTACATGTACTCAAATTGTTATGGTATGTGCCATGCTGCACAATATGATCCTGTGGAAAGAGCTGCAGCAGGAAAAGCATGGGGCAGGGCCACACAGCCCCCACCAATGCCAAGGCCTGCATAGGCACAGAGTGACTCGGAGGATGAACAACCTGAGCCTGCCCCAGTAGGCAGCTGGAGGCATGCCCAGTATGCCCTGGCCTTGGCAAAGAGGCAACGCATAGCACATACACTGATACAGTAGGGACCCAGGGAATTACACCTCTCTCTAACTCGCACATACAGTAAAAGGGATGCCAAACATGACACTACCTGTACTCAGCCATGTATAGGGAATGTACTACATGCATCCAACATAGGCAACCCTCCGGCACCATCCTCAATACTGGCACACCCTCAAGGTAAGTCAATCAACCTACCAATTGCCGAATGGAGTAGAATGTGTCGTTACCTGTATCTATGGTATGGATGTGAGCATTCAAGGGAATTGGATGGCTGAATGGTATTCCAGCAGATAGTAGACACCCATACTGGCACCATGATATCTGTAACAAATACTGGAGACACCGTAGTAGCCAGTACTACACAGGGCCACAAAACCCACTGCAGGAAATGTGCTGGCCGTCATGTGTCCATATGACTCACACATGCCAGTCAGAGAGGTTCACATACCCAACAACAGTCTCAGCCAGCAGGACAGGTGTAGACAAACACAAACAGAGACTGTGCTATGGCCTCTGAATGATGCCTATGGGTAACTTCTCCCCAGGCCTACACAGACAGACTACAGCATATCAGGCAGTGGGATGTTAGTTCTGAAGGGTAGGAAGTCAGACACTAATATGTAGGTCAACCAAAGCTGAGAACTGTAGTACACTGATATGCCTTTAGTCAGCATGGTAGGTTAGAATACAGAATGAAATAGAGTATCTGACATACCTGTACAGTCATAGCAAATGTGTACAAGTGTCAGGTGTGCCCCGATCCTATGTAGACATGTAGAAACAGTCAGGTGTGCCCTCCAAGCATGTGTAGAAATGTAGAAAAAGTCAAGTGTGTCCTCCCCTCAATCCTATGTAGAAATGTAGTAACAGTCAAGTGTCCCCCCCAATCCTGTAAAAAAATGTAGTAACAGTCAGGTGTGCACCCCCAGTCCTGTGTAGAAATGTAGAAACAGTCAGGTGCCCCCCCACAATCCCATATAGAAATGTAGTAACAGTCAGGTGTGCCCCCCACTCCTATGTAGACATGTAGAAACAGTCAGGTGTGCCCCTTCCCCCAATCCAGTGCAGAAATGTAGTAACAGTCAGGTGTGCCCCCCCCAATCCTATGTAGAAATGTAGTAACATGTATGAGTATGTATAATACCAGTGGAGCACAAATGCCCAGAGGTGGCCAAGGTAGCAGGATAGGTTGCAGCATTTGCACAATATGCAGGTCTGTGTGTGTTAGGTTGGTGTGTGTTTCATATTGTGTGAGAGTGGTCAGTATGTATGCATGTTGATGCAAGACCTGGTGGCCATTGCCCACTACTGCTGATGACAGGGCCAAGCCCTCACAACTGCAGTGCCAAAGACAATTCCCACCAGTATAACACATGCTAGCAGTAAGCCATTGTAAATGTATGGTGGTAATATGTGTCACCATCTGAAAGACTGACATGGCATGGCTGTTGGGCTAGCTATACAACCAGTACACAGGGGAAAGTACTCTAGACAAACAATATATATTGTGTCACTGTGAAATGGAGACATCCTTGGAATTGTACATACAGGTATGCATCAGATTAACTGGTCCTGTAGTAGGGGATACTGGTGATGTCTGCCCGAACACTTCCAGATCACAAAGGAGGTAGGACTAATATATTGGGAAACAGCTGATCTACCTGCACTTGCCAGCATAACTGGAATGCCCCGTGCATATCTATGTGCCAGATGAAAGTAGTGTCCATAGCACACATGCATCCAGCTCGCACAAATGCCACCCACAGGTACATCTCTGGTCATATCCCTGCTGTGGGGAATGGGTACAATATGATCCTACCTGTATATGGCAATAGCGGAAGAATGCAGCATGCAATGCAGGGGTTCCATGCAGGTGTGTACCTAGGTGTAGGTAGCACCCTGCCAGCATCCACACCACCTGATCAAAACTGATATAAGGTATTGGCATGAGCACCTATCATACCTACCCTGTATCCCCAGGGGGATATACTGTATGGTGGTCTGAGACTGTAGGACTGACAGAATGCAACAGCCTGCCACATCTGGCCTGCAGAAACACCTAATGGCCCACAGGCCTCTGCCAAAGGCCTGTGTCTCACACGTACTGCCAATGCATGTTATGTCATGGACACCCAAATTGCAACATAACACACTCCACATAATCCATATGCAAGGCCATGTAGACAAACCACAGTAACATGTCCACCATGTCCCACTGCAGGAACTGTGGACCAACACTAACACACACCTGTGATGGGGTGATACCCTTAGGGAAAGTATCAGAGAATGTATGCATAATGTATGGAAGAGGTTGGCATAACTGAGGGGAGTGGGAGCATGGGCAGCTTGGAATGTGCAGGGTCCAACACCAATGTGTGCGCACACACTATCCCTGGCAGCAAACATATAAATGGGTGGCTACAAACCTGCCCATACACCACAATAGGGGTAATGTCCTGACCCATGGCCCCTGCCTCTGGGTAACCTGTGCAAATCAGTACAGCTATAAGGCATTGCCACAGCAAGATAAGGCCATGCTGTCATGTTGATGGGTGTACAAGTATGGGATCCTCTGCCAGCACTGTACCAAGGTACTGAACTGGATACACAGACCCATCAGCATGTGTCTGCAGCTCTCCCTCCAGAATGACATAACTTACCATGAATATGTAGGTGTCTGCCCACAATACTAGACACAGCTGCAGTCCCCCATGTCCCCCAAGAAATCACTGTTAGCAATAATGTCCACCTGACAGTACATGAGGACAGAAAACATCACAGTGTATAACAGTACACATCTGAATATCTCTGCTAACAGCAGTACCATGCAGCTGAAGCAGCACAGACATAATCACCTAAAGTACACAACATCCCCTGCACAGTGTGTCCCTGTATTCCAAATGATCGAGGGATACCCTGCAGAAACAGTTTGCTACCAGTAGGTGTACAACACAAAGGTCTGCACTGGTGTACAAACTACCTGGAATCGATCCACACATTCAATACAGAAGGCCATACTGGGCATGCTCACACACTTAGAGAAATGAAGGCAATGTCAGACAAGATACTGAAAGGTCATACTGGGCATGCTCACATACTTAAACACATGAAGCCCATGTCTACAAACAACAGTGGACCATACACATCTGGCATTTGCAGATGTTAGTGCATACACTCCTCAGTATGCATCAGTCATGACTTGCACACACAATGGAAAGGAATACAGACACATATCCAAGGACAACACACTTTAATAAGCCAAAAGTAGACATACATAGATGTGTGGAAGAGAGTGATTGTGACAAGGAGCCATCCATTATGAGGCCTGTCCCACCCAGCAGACAGCCAAAGGGCTACAACCACATGAGGTGTAAAAGTCACTCACTGTAGACATTAGCCACTGGTATCCATCAGCATTAAAAACTGTGTGGTGCAAGTGCTAGCTGTGCAACATGACTGTACAAGGAAGTAGTCATCTAGCAGCTGTATACAAGTATCTGTGGAATATAACCCTGCCTGTGCCCGCGTGTGGTGTGTCAACCTCTAGATGAATGGGTTATGGCCCATGCACACACACTGCCCTCCCCAGAGCCCTACTATGACAAGCCTGCTGAGGTCATCCACTTTGAAATACACCCTTGGGAAAGGTGTAGCCCAGTAATCTCTGTGGCGCAACCCATAACTGTGCACTGCTGTAGTGTGATAAACTAGTTAGGTAGGAGTTCCAATCCCAGACCTGGCAACTGTGTGTGTCTCTGTCTGTGTAGAGAGCAATGCTTTTTAGGCTAGTCACACTCACTACAATTCAACTGCCCTACTTTGGTAAGGCTGCTGATGTCATTCACTGTGAAATACACCTTTTGAAATGCTGTAGCCCAGTAATCACATTGGCACATCCTATAACTGCGTACTGCTGTAGTGTGATAAACTAGTTAGGTAGGAGTTCTAATCCCAGACGTGGCAACTGTGTGTGTGTGTGTGTGTGTGTGTGTGTGTGTGTGTGTGTGTGTGTGTGTGTGTGTGTGTGTGTGTCTCTGTCTGTGTAGACAGCAATGCTTTTTAGTTCAGTCACATTCATTACAATTCAACTGGCCTACTTTGGCAAAACTGCTTTTTAGTCCAGACATGCTCACTAAAGTTCAATTGGCTTACTTTGGAAAGGCTGCTGATGTTATTCACTGTGAAATACACCTTTAAGAAAGCTGTAGCCCAGTAATCTCCATGGTGTGCCCTGTAACTGTGTACTGCTGTAGTGTGATAAACTTGTTAGGTAGGAGTTCTAATCACAGATATGCTAACAGTGTGTGTGTGTGTGTGTGTGTGTGTGTGTGTGTGTGTGTGTGTGTGTGTGTGTGTGTGTGTGTGTGTGTGCATCTCCCTGTCTGTGTAGAGAACAATGACTTTTAGGCTAGTCACACTCACTGCAATTCAAATGCCCTACTTTGGCAATCCAGCTGATGTCAGTCATTATAAAACACACCTTTGGGGAGAGAGTAATCCAGTAATCCCCATGGTGCATTCTATAACAGCCTCATAATGTAGTGTAATATTGAACTCTGGCAGGGGTTCTATCCCCACACATGGCAGTTATGGATGTTTTGTGTGTGTTTCTATGCCTATGTAGGGAGCAATGCATTTTAGGCTAGCCACACTCACTACAAATCAAATGCCATACTTTGGCAATCCTGCTGATGTCAGTCACTGTGAAATACACCTTTGGGGAAGGAGTACTCCAGTAATCTTGGTGGCGTATCCTATAACTGCATAGTGCTGTAGTGTAATAAACTAGTTAGGTAGGAATTTTAATCCCATACAAGACAGGGGTGTCTGTGTTTGTAATTCATGTCCTGTGTGGAGGTGGGTGTAGTGTGTAACAACTGGACTCAATGTGTAGCGTGTTTTGCAAAATTCTTATATGATGGCCCTAGTATATATATCACAATGTCCACTGTACAGGGATAACAGATGTGAAATAGCAGAGAATCTGAAGTGTGAATCCATACCCCTACATGTGACACCAATGCAAGGTGAAGAAAGTTAGCAACCCTAGTATTACCCAGAGAACACCCTTAACCCATGTCTCACACACACACACACACACACACACACACACACACACACACACACACACACACACACACACACTCTTGCCTAGGCAACAGCCGCTATGTTGGTAGTACCCTGCATATTGACCACTGATAGTAACCATGGTGTGATTGCACTGGGCTACAGAAGGCATGGCACCCTGTCCATCAGTCCAATAGGCATGTACATGCTGACAGTGCACCTTCCCCATGTTCCCCTCTGGACACCTGCAACACCTGTGGTGCCATCAAATGTGACCCACAAAGGACATACCATGCCTAAAAATTATGTTCTGTATGGACAGATGCCACTGACACCAGGGAATACTGGCATCATGCTATCAATGTAGGTGCAGGGTAAACCTGCTGTCCATTAACTGTTCCAGCCCCATGAGGCCAGGACTGGCACATCTGATGATAACAATCTGTGTGCGCAACATGGACCAGACAGCCCATGTACAGTTCCACATGTCACTGTACAAGCATGTGGGAGGTGTGCACATCCCAGACACCATCCGTGTCATGGACTAAGGAATACATACATGGCAAGCAATGCACAGCATTGTCCACACACAATAGTCAACCAGGTGACTGGATGGTGAATACAATAACCACCTGTGTTGGCAAATCCAGAAACTACATCCCTGAGCCACAATGAGACCATTGTCATGTGACCTGATGCCAAGGTATACCCATCACCTAGCCTTGTATAGCCATCTGACACAATTGAACACTACACACCCATGAAGCAATGCACCCATACATGTCAGTACTGGCACCGTGTGTGTGTGTGTGTGTGTGTGTGTGTGTGTGTGTGTGTGTGTGTGTGTGTGTGTGTGTGTGTGTGTGTGCATTGTATGATGCATATGATTACATTCACACTCACTACAACCCCCAATGGCATACTGAGGCATGCCGGCTGATGTCAGACACCTCCACATACCCTTTGCCCATATAACCTCCATATGACCCCTGTGGTGCATGTGATAGCTGCACAGTAATGTGTTGTGGCAATCTCACTAGTAATGAGTTGTATTCCTGGCCCTGCCAAGTGTGTCAATGTGTGTGTGTCCCTGTGAGAGTGTGACTGTGTTGATACTGGCACCTGTTCATGTGGACAGGCATGTGTACTACACCTATCGTATAGCTACCATATCCCTGTTGCAAATGCCACTCACCATCACATATATGTTTTGAGGGCTCCTCAACATGTAACCTATGTGGCGCATCCAATAACTGCATAGAAATGTAATAGCACTACATAGTCATCAGGGGTTTGATACCCTGTGCTGGTAGGTGTGTGACACAAACATGCTAAAGTTTTACTCTCCCACCCCTCCCTGACTTTTCCTTGCCTCTGTCTGCCTCTCTCACTCCATCTCTGGTGGATGTGGATACCTACACCTGCTTTGCTTAGGCAGCAGAATGTGTATTTTAAGTGATGCTCATGATTAGCTGATGGCATCTACATGCATTGCAGCCATCCTCTAGCTGATTGCAAGTGGAACAGCTGTGGTAACATTCCCATAGCCAATTGCATGGAAACACACTCCAATATCTAGGAGCATCATGTTGGTGTTGGGCCTTTTCATTCACTGTGAGCAGGAACTTGACCTGTTGTTTGGCAAACAGCATCTCAGATGGATTGGGGATTTACCTCTAACAACATACACTGTGGAAACAGGGCAACACACAGGAGGGGATGTGCCTGACTACAGACTGTAAGTCTGCTATACTGCATTTGGAGTAATATTGGTTTAACAGGGTGTGTGTGGATATGGCTGCCCTACATGTTTTAATACCTGCCATGTCAGTGCTATGTATATGAGGAAACCCCCATCTGTAGGGTCATGTGCAGACTGGGCAGTGTGTGGTGCCTTTTGTTTCATGTGTTACCCACAAAGCACTTATCTGTGAACTGCAGAAGGTAGTGTGAGGATTGCAGTCTGTAGATGGTGAAAGCCATGAGAGTTACTGACTTCATATCCCTCATAGGACATATGCTGCAACAAACCCTGTTACAACAGTAAATGTATGAAGTTATCACAGCGACATGTCAATATTGGTCCTGTGTATGTGCCTCCAGCCACAACTCTGTCAACCTTTGTACATATGTCATACAGTAAGAAGTGGATATGTGATGTACACCATAATTAGTGACATTATATCTGATAACAAGCCAGTGAGATATCAGAATGCTACATATTATGTATAGTAGGGGTTATATTTGATGACATAACCTGGACATTCTGTGATTGTGTGTACAGTACTGAGGTCTGTGTACTTATGGTGAATGTCAACAGTGTGTGTATAGTTAATATGTACTTTGGCCTGTGTACAGACTGTGGTAGATGTCAGTGTTCTTGGTCCCATTCTAACTGATGTTACATGCTGCTACACTGTATGTTATCCTATCGGCTTACATGTTTGTAGGGTCATACACCCACATGTCCCATACCACAGATAGGCATCAGAACACACTGTGTAGTGGCCCAGTATATGTAGGCTTAGTGTGTGAGTGGCACATATGAGGATGGTGTTGAACAGATAGTCCATATAATGTAATATTATACTAGCTTACCATATGTGGCAGTGGCTGTGTTCACATTGGTTGTGGTTATGCACCTTCACACAGATGTATCATACTCTGTGCTGTGACATGCCTGTAATGCCTGTATAGCAGGCTCTGCAGGCATTTCACAGCACTTTCACACAGATGTATTGTATTCTGTGCTGTGACATGTCTGTAGAGCCTGCTATATATATATATATATATATATATATATATATATATATATATATACAGGTACATGTGCATTCCCCTATAGGAAATGTAGGCCAGTGTTGAGCCAATCTGCCTGTAGCCTGCACAGTGCTTTATTAGATGCCTAGCAGCTTAGTGTACTTACCCAGTGAGATGTCATGTCCAGATACTTGCCAGATGTACTGCTGCCAGGCCTCCCTTAACAGTCATGTATGTCAGACAGAGCAGTGGAATGCTATACAGGTGTATGTTAATGTCTAGTGGGTAGTATGTGGCCATGGTACCTCTGTACCAGTGATTATTATGTGTCAGGACAGACAGAGGTGTGGGAATGCATAATCTATGGGGGCAAATGTATACCAGTTGTTACTTATTATACCCAACTATATGGCTGTTAACATCCACATTGTCAGGCTTGGTCCACATGTCTTGCACTAAGTGGTTCTGTCAACCTGATGAAGCAAATTTGTATGCGTGAAAGCGCTTGTTTGTTCTCAAAATAAATTGGATTTTTTACTTTACCGTGGTGGTTCCAAGCAGTTTTTTCACTAAGTGGTTCTGTGTATAGCTCTGGACTGTCCAGAGTGTGTCAGAATATCCACATATATTGGCCAATATCTCTGATGTAGTCCACAGGAGCATTATGTGCTAGCAGCAGTACTGTACTATGATGTTCTTAGGATGTCTGTCACTAGCCAATGGTGCACATGTAAAAATCAGATGTGACCTCCCAACACACACCATGTCTGTGAAGACAATCCCTATTACACTGGCAATAGTCTACAAATATACCTGCTATACATACCTGACATCCCCTTGCACTATGAAGTTGGGACTATAGGGGCTGAGGTATGGCTACACTCCATGTTGAGGACATATGGTGAAGATATATGTATATATAATTATCCAGATATCTATATAGATATATATACATATACATATTGACATATATAGATGGATATGTATCTGTACATAGATATACATATAAACACCCAGATATATACATATACAGAGCAATATATGTCTACACATATAAAGATAGAGATGCATATGCACATATACTTATGGATATCTACATATATATTGACAGTTGTAGGTATATCAGAATAGACATGTATGCACATATAGTTATAGATATCTACATATATACCAATATAACTAGGCATATCTCTACACATAGGATGTGCATACATATATAGCTATATATACGTATATCTATATATACATATATCTATATATACATAAATGTGTGTGTGTGTATATATATATATATATATATATATATATATATATATATATATATATATATATATATATATATATATATATATATATATATATATATATATATATATATATAGATATATATATATATATATATATATATGTATATATATAGAGCACTATACAGATGTGTATACGGACATATGTATGAGTATACATGTGTATGTACATGTAGACTTATATAGACCTATTATAAATATGCAACCATATTCCTGTCATTAGTAAACCTCACGGTTATGTATACCCTCCCAGATATATCTCACCGTATGTATCTGCTATGTGTATAGTATGATAAAGCAACATATGTGATGCAACAGTCATATTAATAAAAAGGACTACACAATTTAGGATCTAAAGGCAATTGTTCAATACTACTCAATATGTGTATTGACAGCTATATTGGTAAAACAACAGCTGTTTTCACAGTGTTCATGGCGTAGTGGTTAAGTGCTGTGACTTCAGTGTATAGAGTCCTGGGTTCAAGACCTGCAAGAGTTGTTCATTTTGTTGCTGGGCAGAACCAGGGCTGTTGGATATAGAGTGGTTAAGGCAGTTTTGAGCAGTTTAAGTGGGTTTGTGTGAAGCTAAGCAGTGCTGAGCTATGGGTAAACGTACGGGTGCTTACACAATGTAAGCATCACTTACAGTGCGCAAATCAGCTCAGCTGTCATATTGCAGCAATGTTGATACTTGCTAAGCATGGCTTAGCACTGATAACCAGGTCACACCACCCAGTCTGGTAATCTGTAATAAGTGTATGTAATGCCATGTACAATACATGTGCCTATGTGATGTCATTATTGTAACAAGGGGTGTGAGTGTCATGTGTGGTTCACAGGCATATATAAGGCCTGTACAGCACTGTTATCCATATGAATGTGTTACATACAGGTGTAGTAGCCCAGGGTACATGCTGTCACACTGGCAGATAGTGTATCATGGCATTACTACTGTTGACAGTGCTATCCCAGGCACGAGCAGAGTGTTAAATATAGTACTGACAACATGCACACCTGCGGGCATAGCTGGACACCGATGCCTCACTGTTGTATCCCTGGTGCGTGAGCTGTGTTATAGTATATACTCCTTATTGGGTATTGATCCATCATGTGGAATGTAACTGCAGACTACCGTCTGTACAGCACATGTTAGTGAGGGCTTCCGACATGTAGTTATGGCAGACATATTGTTGTCAGACGTCTATCTGTCAACACAGATCATGTTACTGCATAGCTACTTGCCAAGCTGATGACTGTCAGTCCCTGTACCGATGAGCAGATGTCAGGTATCCAGTTGGGGTATTTACAGGCAACCTAAGCTTGATTGACACTGACATGTCTGCCCAGCTGTGTAAGAAGTGGCACTTATAGGAGATGTCACCCTGTATGCACCACATGCCACGGGTGCCTCTACTAGACTACCACAGTCAATTGAACATGCTTGGGTACAGGTCTCCATCACAGACACTAACCATGTTGCATACATGTCAATTTGATCACCTCAGTGGCAATGTGCAGGAGGTACCTGGAAGATTGGATGATGCATGTCATTCTCACCCAGAGGGTCACCACAGTAGTGTCTGTCAATAGATTTCCTGCTGCCACTTGGCAGGTGGCAGGATATCACTGTACACAGAACCCCTACACAACCCATCTCCCCTTGAACAATAGCTAGGTACACAGCTATGACCACCTGCAGTGATGCACCCCTGTACTGATACATGTGTACATGTGCATGACTGAGTATAGCAGTGTCTGGGTGTTAGCACACCTGTACTTGGAAATTCCATGAGATCCTTCACAACCAACGCAACATCTATTGCCATAGTCAGTTGTGGTTGCTGCTGTATGGGACATCACATGTACCCTGTTAAGCTCCTCCCATACTGGCTACAAGAGCCTTGCAGTAACAGAACAACAGTGTTTTACAGATGGGTTAATAGTCATGAGATACCCATTGTGTTCTGGCATGTGTGTGTAGTTGTGCATGTCCATATATATGTAAGGTACAGCATTTCGAGGCTACATACTCCTATTATAATACCCATTGCCACACAGTAGTACAGATAGTGTTGCTGCTGCCCATAGGTGAGACATGACAATGCAACACCCTACTACATGTGTGGCATGTGCATTAGATGCATATCCCTATAGTACCACCATTAGGTTATACTATGCATTCATAGGTTCATAAGTAGGTACTAGGCTATCGGCCCAAGGGCCTATGTAAGCCTAGCCAACAAGGTTCCCTGGCTTATGCCACCCAAGAAAGTTATTTTCCTGTGCCACTGTCGAGCAGAGACACAGAAGTGATCCCTGGGGTGTATTTCCTATTTCCCATCCACTCATCAAGATTTTTCTTGAAGAGTGCTCATGAAGAACTTTGCTTGACATAGATGGGTAGCCTGTTCCACAGTATGGGAAGTCTCTGGGACAGAAATCTACCCCTCCAGCATGTCCTGTTTATTGTGGTGATAAGGTTTAGGTCCCTAGAGTGTGTAGCTCAGAGGGATTGGGATTTCTTTAGGTGTAGCATGTCCAACAGCTCTGGGTTTGACATAGCTTTATATGTTAGGCAGAGATCACCTCGGAGTAGGCGATAGCTACAGAGTAAAGCTGGAGTTTTTTGAGGCTGTCAGTGTAGGGCATTTGTTTGAAGCCAGTAATCCTCTTTGTGAGGTACGTCTGTGGCCTTTCCAGCTGCTGCAGATGTCTTGTGAGGTACATTCCAAAAGGGGCATTGTACTCTATAATGGATCCAATGAGTGTCGAGTAGAGGGCAATAATAACCTCTTTTTTCCTGGATGAGAACCCTTTTATGATGAGGTGTGCCATGTAGAAGGACATCCTGACTACTGTGGTGATGTGACCATCAAAGGAGAGACTACTGTCCACCTGGGTCCCAAGGTCTCTTATCATGCATTTGGTGTTAAGTAGATTGCTGCCTATGTGGTAGTTCATGGGTACAGAGTTTTTAACAAAGGGGATGACACTGCACATTTTGGCATTGAGCTTGAGGCCACGGCTCTGACACCAGGCATCTGTCTCAGTGAGGCCCTTCTGTAGGATGTCCACATCATTTGGGGACTTGATTATGGCTCCTAGTTTTCAGTCATCTGTCACAGTTCTGGCCAATGTGTGATGGTTATGGCAGAGTGTTATCATGGATTTCAGGGAGTACAAGATCCACTGGGCGATGTGGGTGCTGTGTACACTGTCATTACATCAAGGTACACCTGGTATATGACCCATGTACCACGTTATGGTTACCACTGTCACCATCACCCATACAGGTAACTGATACCACAATCCAAGCCAGTTATGCATTTGCTGTGTGCAGCCTACCTGTAACACATTGGACACACGGTCAGGTTAGTTATCAGTGATAGGCCCTGGTATCTCGGATGTGTTTCTGGCTATTATGGGTCTGTTAATGTGTATATGACGGTATGTCACACTACGTATTGTCCATATACATCCATTACATCCCCCATTAGCATACTGTACATGTCTGGGGTTGTTCTGCATGTAACATGTAACCTGGGACACACCTCATCCTAAATGCTGTGTGGTGTGTGCAATGTAAGCCACACACTTCAGTATCACTACATGGCTAGGTAGGGGTCTAGTCCCAGTGTTTCCAAGTAACAATGTGTGTGTATGTGGATGGGTCTACATCAAGTTGCAGTGTATACACACCTTAGCGGGTCACCTGTCCATGTGGCACAGGAAATATCCATTTTAGAACCTGTGACGTGTTCAACTGTACCCCAGATATGTCACAGCCATGGTGTCACCACAGTGCCATACCCCATGTTGGAATATGACTGCAAACCATCCTCGTGCTGACACATGTACACCTACAACACATATGGATAACATTATAGGGACTGCAGTTAACCAGTGTTACTAACAGTTATAATACATCATTGCTGGATGGTTACACTACCTGCCATATAGGCATTAACCTCTAGTCCCTACAACATGTTACACTGCAGTATTGTGGTACACTGTAGTACAGTCACCGTGTGCATCAGAACCGTATCAGCCTGTCCCTGCATTGATGGTATGGATGACAGGGATGTGGCACAGGTATCATCATATGCACAGGGTGTGATGATGGTTTGCCAGAGGCAGAGGGCGGGCCATACATTTCACACCATATGCATGAGTGAGGGGTTTACTGTGGTGAGCTGGGTGTGGTGATGTGGTGTGTGTAGGTATGGGGTTGCCCTAGGTATGTCTGCATAGTGCATGGGTATGCATGCACACAGTTCTGCCATGTGGCTGCCCTACACAGGTTTTATGGACAGCTGCAGACCATAACTGGCAGGGTGTGCAGTTCACTGCCTCCTGCCATGGACACATGGACTGGGCCTGCCAGGAGTTCCATGGGCACATCCAGGTACAGGCCTTGATGTGATACTCTCACCTGCTGATGACAAATGCCCACTGGTACCAGGTCCCTACTGGGACTGGCAGGACCTGTGACTGTTGCTGCATCCCCACCACACATTGAAGCACGGACACACCACAGCCGATGAGGGCCATTATCTCACCATGCCATCTATCTGTGATCTCAGTATAAGTACAGATGGCACCAGACAGTTCATGGAGGTTGGCGCTTGCAGATGCAAGAGCAGCCCTCTGTAGCCTCAGGCCCTGTCTTGTGTAACATTCCATACATGCCTGTGCCACCATGATAGCCTGAAACATGTGCCTGCTGGTACCAGCTATGCCATCTATGCCAGGAGCATGATGTCCAGTGGCCCTACCATGAGCACCCTGAGAAATTTGCCTATGTAGTACCCTGCTGAACATCCGGCTATGCCTGCTGTGACCAGAAACAGTAGGCATGGTTACCACACTTTCCAGTGCACTGCCACCAAATGTCAGCTGTCCCTCCGCTGTGGCCACTGGTGATGGGGTATGTATAGGCACTGAATCTGTGTGCGGGTTGGGGTTGCTAAAAGGGGGTTGTCAAATGTTGGTGCAGTGTCGGCCCCTGACATCCCCACCTGTGCCTCAACAGTACTATCATCGTCTTCGGTGTCTGTATGGACACCAACATCAGATTGCATGACCCACTTCACCATCTGTGGGGGAAAACAATAAATGCACTTTAAAACTTGTACAGAATTGCCTAACAGTACACACACACATGCGCACACACACACACATACACACACACGCACACACACACACACACACACACACACACACACACACACACACACACACACACACACACACACACACACACACATGTCCGTAATACCTACCTGTCCATGGCTTTACAGACAGTCCCACGTATATGTCCATGTGGTACCCCATCCTGCATCACACTTGTTAACATACACACATTGATGTCATTCCTTCACATATCAGTCCTCTAAATGCATACACAAGTGGTCACACCACAAAACCTGTTACTAAATTACCTGCTTGACCTGTGTGCAGTGGTTTTACATGGCCTCACTGCTTTCATTTTGTATGCACCCTCTGCATATCTGGACATCATGAGCATGGCCCCTATATGTGTGAGCTACAATGTTCTATCCATAATATCACACACTGGTGTGGCATGTGTATGTAATGCTCAGTACATGCCAGATATAGTGCTCATTCAGCCCATCGTGTGACAACTGTAATATATGGAGACACTCCATGGTGTTGACTAGTACTTCCCCAATGCATCTGTAGTGCTGCTTACTTGGGTTGTAAGTGACCTCTCTGCTGAATGCGATATTAATGATGTACCTGGTGTCAACCTTACCTCTCAATGCCTGTTCCATGCTACAGACCATATTATACTATCAGCTGTCCTGTGATTATACACATGACAGGTATTCCTGGTGTGTAATGTGGCAGTCCATGTCCATGTATTCCATGGTCCCAAAGGGAGGTACAGCTGTATGAAAACCCCACGATCTCACCAACACAAATGCACACATGCACTCATGCATCTTACATGCATCAACCTCCCTCCACTTTACCAGAGTGACCCTACAGACAAACTAACTAACCATCAGGATGCACACACAAACACATACAGGTGAGGTTGCACAATGATAGTACATACAGTCCTCCTATTACCCATCTGTCAATATGCAGAACATAAGGTACAGAACAGCATGCAGTTCAGCTATAGTCAATCCATGCTAGCAACATTATACATGTGTGTGATGCATGTGCTGTGTCACTAGGTGATGCCCCTTCCCCTGGATGCCACTGCACCCATGTACACCGTATTGCTGTGCACCTGTTTTGCACCCTGCCATGTACTGTGCACCACACCTCCCAGGTGTACAACCCATTGCAGAATGTGTAGTACCATGTCAGTTATGTCAGCTTTAATGCTCACAGCCCCTATGTTTTTCAGCAACACATACCTGGGATGATATGTGGACAGTTGTCATTTGTGAATGCCTGATGCCTGATTCACAGCTGTCAACATTAGCAGACCATGTATGACCAATCCAATACTCTTTCACTAACACCCATCAGAGCATACCATGGCTATGGGGGTGTACACACCCTTCCTGATATGATGCACCCATCCATGATCTGCACTGGGACCACATCACTGCATATCTTAACAGTACATGTGCCTGATATGTGACATATGCCCTGTACTTTCACATGAAATGTCTACGCAATGTGTTAGGTGTGTGGATGATGACCGTGATGCATACACGCTGTGTGGGCATATGTGTGCTATGACGGTTTGATGCAGCTTTTGTTGTGTGTACTACAGCAGTCACTATTCCTGGCAGGGGTATACCAGCATGGGCCATCTGCAATTGCCAGTGTATGTTCAGTCTGCCCTACACACATGTCCCCTACTCTGCATGATTCCAAGGTCTACTCATGTGCACATACCTTGGTGTTCATGCACTGCCATCACTATTGCTGTGGGGGTAGGGTTACATGTGCCACAAGTCCTGAAAAAGACTATGTGCGGATACTGCCATTCATAGCATCCTTAGAATTCCTGCTGCAGTGCACTGGTATGTCATGCTGACACCCCTCCTTCAGCCTTTTTGCAGATGCATGACAAGTAAGCCCTACACATGTGTGTCACTTTGCAGTGTCCCATACACTGAACACCACGTGTTACAGCCTAGTCCCAGCTGATAATACGGACTACTATAATGCCATATGCCATAGTGTATCTCTGCAGCAGTTGCCATTGTCCTACAGGTATATACACTGGTGTTGCACTGTATATGGGTGTTGTTCCAAACATGCCCTACTGTAGGCCATGTCTCCCACCACTATGTTACTCCCTGTGGACACATTCTGCAATGACAGGATGTTAGTTATCATGCAGGTGTCTGACACACTCTTCCAATATCCCATCATGGCCACCCCTGTGATGCTGTGCATTTCACAGCAAAAATACATGCACATGTACAGCATGCATTCTGGGTAGGTGTGTTAGATGTGTGCATGGAATATACCATCACCATTACATGCCCGGTGTGTTGCCAAGCATCTACATAAACCATACTCACCAGCTACATGCTGCTGCCTTGGTGGTATTCTGGAGGGACCTACATAAGAATGTGAGTGATACAATATCAGTGGCCACACCTGTGGCAGTGCTACAGGGTGGGTGCAGTATTACAATACATCAATGGTACAGTTTCACAATACTACCACATCTGGACATCCATTTATCACTACTATGCAGCAACACAATATATCTATGACATGCCAGATATGCATGATCTACCTGTACAGATGTGGATGTATACGCAGCAGTGGTCTACTTATGTGACTTGTGTCCTTACCTGCATGATCATCGGCCAGTGTCTGGGTGACACCCACCTCCACAAAGGTGTCTGGTGGTTGGTGGCTGGCTGGATGGGCAGCTGCCATGAGGCTGGCCAGGAGCTCCTCCACACGAGTTGGGGGGATGGATGGCATGGCCCCTCCATGTGGTGAGGGGATCCCCCCAGACTGCAGTAGCATGCCGACAGGCACTGTGAAGCAGGTCAGTACAATGAAGCCGGACCTGCTCATAACTGCGGTTGTGCAGTCCGACATCATTGACCCTGTGGAGTAGGTCATTCCACAGGGTTGTCCACTCCTGCTGGTCATGAGTAGCCCTGGCAAACAGCACAGAGTAATGCTGGGTTAAGTATGTGATCCACACTTCATTTTCGGCTGCTGAATACATTGGCAAACATACATGTGACATCTTGGCTGAAAGACATAAAGATGGAAACAGGTCTGAGCAACTCATACAGCAAGGTTACCACAGTTCTTAATACACATCTCTGTCACCCCCCACCATATCAGCTACAACAAACTGTACACACAACTTATTAGGTATGGCTACTGTTTACCTATCAGTGGGACAGATATTGTATTGTACCATACTTTCTGCTATGTGCTTGTAGCCATGTTCCCTGTGTGGACAATATAATTGCTGGCCTGTTACAGACTATTCACCTGCATGCCATTGTTCATAGGTTCATAGGTTCATAGGTTCATAGGTTCATACTAGGCTATCTGCCCTGGGGCAATTATAAGCCTAGCCCAACTCTGTATGGCTTATGTCACCCCTTGATTTGAGTATACTGTGCCCTTTTTAAGGTTTAGTTTACTGTGCCTCTGTCTAATAGTGACATGGGAGTAATCCCTGGGACAAACCTACAATCCCCCATCCACTTATCGAGATTCTTCTTGAAGAGATTCAGTGAGGTGCCCTGCCTCACATGAACTGGAATTCTATTCCAGAGCGAAGGGAGCCTCTGGGTTATGAACCTGTCCCTCCAGCAAGTTCTATTTATTTCTGTGCTGAGGTTCAAGTCCCTCGAGCGTGTGGCTCTAAGGGATTTAGATTTACTGAGGTGGAGCATGTCCATTAATTCTGGATTTGACATAGCTTTGTATGTCAGGCATAGATCGCCTAGAAGTAGGTGGTATGCAACTGAGTAGAGCTGGAGTTTTTTTAACCGAGCAGCATATGGCATCTGTTTGAGACTCTTGATCCTCTTGGTGAGATACTTTTGGGGTCTTTCTAATTGCTGCAGGTGTCGGGTAAGGTACATCCCAAAAGGGGCATTGTATTCTATGATGGGCCTGATGAGGGATGAATAAAGGGGCACGATTACCTCTCTTGATCTAGATGTGAAACCCTTCGTGATGAGGTGGGCTATGTAGAAGGTCTTTCTAACCACTTTGGCAATGTGGTTTTCAAAGGAGAGATTGTTATCAACTTGGGTCCCCAGGTCCCTAATAACATTCTCTGTACTTAATGGGTTTCCGCCTATGTGGTAATTTATGGGCACATTATTTTTGCCAAAGGGTATGACTATACATTTTTTGGCATTTAGCTTTAAACCATGGCGATGGCACCAGTTATCTGTCTCTGTGAGACCTTTTTGAAGGATGTTTGTGTCAGCTGGAGAGTTGATTATGGCGCCCAGTTTGCAGTCGTCTGCGAACTTGGTGAGCCATAGTCCTCCCACGTTTGCCTGTACCTCGGAAAAGTATATACCGAACAAGAGTGGTCCCAGGACAGAACCCTGTGGGATGCCACTTGTGACCGGTTTCGAGTCTGACATGGCTCCAGCAACTCTCACTTTGTGGGTTCTGTCTTTGAGCCAGTTTGTGACCCATCTTGTGACATAGGGATTGTTATTTAAGCTGGATAGCTTATCTATGATGCCCAGGTGGGGTATTGTGTCAAATGCCTTTGCAAGGTCCAGATAGGCTATGTGGACTACCTTCCCTTCATCTATGGCTTTGGTGACTGTTTCAAAGAAGTCAACCAGGTTCAAAAGGCAGGATCTTCCCTTGACAAAGCCGAACTGGGTAGGATCTAGTGTCTGTAGGTCCCCAATGTTTTTGTTTATGAGCTCCATGATGATCCTCTCCATAGCCTTGCAGACTAAGCTAGTCAGGATTATGGGGTGATAGTTTCCAGGGTCCGTAGAGGCTCCGCCTTTGTGGAGTGGGACCACTGTTGCTGTACGCCATTCTGTGGGCACATATCCTGTAGTGAGGCTGAGATTGCATAGCTGTTTTATTTGAGGGATTAGTTCCTCTTGTAGTTCATGTAGGACGCAACCTGGGACGCCATCTGGTCCAATGGAAGCAGTGTTTTTTGCTTTGGAGAGGGCAGCCTTCACCTGAGCATCTGAGATGTTTGGGTGGCAGCCCTCTGCCAGGATAGATACTTGCTCTTTGGGGGGGGGGGGGAGTTTGCACTGAACCTGTCTGCCAGGATATTGGCGATGTATGTGGGTTCAGTGTATTTTTTGTCGTTTAGAATCAACTCAGAACAAGTCTGGGAGTTGCATCCCAGGTTTCTAACATAACTGAAAAAAGCCTAATGATTGTCTTTGGTGTCCTGTGCAATTTTTCTCTCGAAGCTGGCCTTGGAGGATTTTATGAGGATCGTAATTTTTTGCTAGTACTGAGCAGAGATGCCTTCCCTATTAGGGATTTTGCTCTATCATGTAGTAGCTTCCTCCTTCTGTTGTACAGTTTATTTATGGCAGGGGTCCACCAGACTGGGCCTGCCTTTGGATGATTGGGTCTTGGTTTTGTTTGGGATAGCATGATCCATGCATTCCTGGTGATGTCCGGAGAATGCATTTATATAGGATTCTGCAGTTTGGGCTGTAGTTTCCACTGGCCCTGGGGCCTTGAAGGATTCCACTTTGGTTTTGAGAAGTGAGAAGTTCGCTTTTGTGAAGTTTTTCACTGTGGTTTTCTGGGCTGGGGGTGGGGTCGGGATGTGGACATCCAGTGAAATTAATTTATGGTCTGATCTCACCAATGAGGGATATAATTCTGGTGTGGAGCATAGAGTCCCCATGTTGGTAATGATCAGGTCTAGTATGTTGTCCCCTCTTGTGGGAGTGGTGACTAGTTGTTCCATAGCATTTGAGTTTATAATTTCCAGGAATCTTTGGGCTAAGGGGCTTGGGCTTGAGTAGTGCTCCCAGTCAATGTTTGGGTAGTTGAAGTCACCCAATATAATGGTGTTCGGAGAGATCTCCATGTTCTCCAATGTTTTCAGGAAAGCCGAATGGGATTCCTGACTTTGAGAGGGTGGTCTGTAGGATGCTATAAACTGAAAAGCAGTCTTGCCCACTGTTAGTTGCACATGGAAGGTCTCCGATACTTCGTGCAATGCCCCTAACCTGGAGGTGTGGATATCCTTGATAAATATGGAAACTCCCCCTCCTTTTCTGGTTCGGTCCGGGTTTTGGGGCCAAAAAGCATGATATGAGGTATAGCCTGGTAGTGCTGGGGTGCTCTCTGGAGCCTTGAACCAGGTTTCTGTCACTGCACAGATATCGATGTTCTCCATACTGAGGAGAGCTTCGAGTGCATGTATCTTGAGGTTAAGACTTCTGGCATTTAGCAGCATTACCCTTAGTTTCTTGTTCCTTGTGCTGTCTATGGGGGTGGGTTTGACTTTTGAGCCTTGCCTAAAAAAGGCACTATGGGGGTGGCAAGAGCCTTTGCCAATATCCGAAAGCCCAGTGATGACAGGTGCAAGCCGTCCCTAGCGAAGCAGCGTGGCTTGTCGAGCATGTCATCCCAGGCTGACAGACACTGGATCCCCTTTGAATGACACCAAAATTTTAGCCAATTGTTAAAATCGATAATTTTGTCTTTGTACTGTGGCATAATTCCAGGTGAGGGTAAGATGCTGCTCAAGGTCAGGGTCATACCAGCCTGGGCTACATGATCAGAGAGCTCCTCTATGTCTCTTTTCATGTAGTCCAGGGGGGTACGTCTCAGGTCATTCACACCAGCATGTACAATGACTGAGTCATATTTGTATTTGCTTTGGAGTGACCTGAGTGCTTGCGTTATGTGTCGGATCCTAGCACCCGACAGGCATCTCACAGTGACCTTCTCTTTATTCAGCCTGGTGAGCGGGACGTCAGTGTGTCTGACAATTGAGTCACCTATAAAAAGAGTATCAGGTGTGTTATTCAGCATTAAGGGCTGTGGCTGCTTGGCACAATGACTTTGTGGGTTATGTGTTGTGTGTGTTTTGTTTTGAGGTAGCGTTTGCTTGGATGTCTGCTTTGGAGGTGTCTGTTGCTTAGGTAGATTTTTAATTAGAGCCTCCGAGTATGTTTTTGTGTATTTATGTGTTTGGTTCGCTGATGTGGTGGGACTATGTGATACTGGAATTGTGTTGTGTGAGGTTACCTTCTCCTCCTGACTGGCTACACCAGTTTTGAGATGAGAGAGCTCAGCCTCCAGTTTGGCTAAATAATTGCATCTCTCACATATTTTTGAACCTGTTTGGAGGAGGAGAGGGTTGTCCGTGTACATGAGACAGTTGTAACATTGCCTCAATATTCCCAGATTCACCAGCTGGACTGGAGAGGAAACCATTGACTGACCTTTGGACATGCTAGAGTAATAGGGAAACTGAATTTAAGATGGACCAATAGAGGAAAGGGTAATCGTAGAGAGTATAAGAGTAAGTAGTGCTTATGGTTTAATAGTGCTAACATGTAGGATTACTTAATTGGACCAGTGAAGGGCCTTAGAATGAGAATATGGTGTTTAAATTGAGAGATAGAGCAGTTCTAAGGGAAAAAGTGAAGAGCAGACTTTGTGGAGCCAGGAATAGTTTAAACCCAATCAGGCGGCGCTACCCGCTGTTGCGCTATGCTCAAAAACGTGCAAAACCACACAAAACCGCGCAAGAGAGGGTCTTAAGAGAGGAAGATGAACGAGTTTTAGAATTGACCCAAAATGTTCAATAAAACTACAGTTTCAAGCCAGTAACCACTCCCACAGGGGCAGGCAGGCTGCTCAATGTTTTTCACTGCCACTGATCAACAGAGAGACTTTCCTTTAGCCCAAGCAAAAAATGGCCTCACAGAAACTTACAAACAATTCAAGAACAGCAAGCCTGTAACTGAACTTTTTTAAATCTCAGAAAAGTGGGAAAAAAGCAAGATTTTTTTTGTCAGGGCCACTATGGTTCCATATATGCCTGTGGCATGGCTACTTTGTGATTGCTGCACATCTGACATTCTGTGTTATTGGGGATATCTATGTATGCTGTTGGACATGTTCCGTTATTGTGTAGACTATTACTACCAACATGTGTTCTATCACAGTGACACAATAATATGTATATGTACTATTGGCCAGCACAACCACCTTTCCAGACCCATCTGCCCATGTTACCTGGCCACATCACATATGTGTCCCACCCTGGGGCCTCCTCATGTACTGCTCCAGCAATACCATCTGGTGGAACCAACCCAGGGGATGTTGTACTCCCCCAGGGGCACACACAGACATGTTCCTATCCCCTGAGGTCAGGTCAAGGGTCTGTTCCATAACGGGCACCACAGACACATGTGGGATGTGCTACATCACTCTGAGGCACCCAGTACACATTCACAGGGCCTACATGCTCTTTCTGCTGAGCCTCTAGGCCAGGCACCTTCAGGACGTGGACTGCTGTTGTGAGTAGAAGTGGGTGGGAGGCTTGTTTCCATTGTGTCCATATTGGGGCCCATGGGGCGTCGACATCACAATCCACACACACACCATCCTGGCTGTTCACCCACCACATGTGTCACATACCACCCCTGTAGAGTGTCCTGTATATCTACCAACTCTGAGCACCTCCACAACTATACCTGCCATACTTCCCCATATTCCCATTCCATACTTCACCAACGAGGGCAATGTGGTTCCAACAAGGGGTTAACACGTGACATACCCATCCATGTTACGCACACTGCCAGCTATAGATATCTGTGTGTATTGCTATGTGTGCTGTTGCCTCACACATAGCTTGCATCACTGTGGTAGCAATATAGGGGACAAGTATTTACATACATATATGTTTATGTGTGTGCTTGTATATATATATATATATATATATATATATATATATATATATATGTGTGTGTGTGTGTGTGTGTGTGTGTGTGTGTGTGTGTGTGTGTGTGTGTGTAGATATATGTGATGTATATATGTGCTCATATATATGTCTACACATGGTTATCTGTATATTTGTGGATATACATGTAGATATATATATATATATATATATATATATATATATATATATATATATATATATATATATATATATATTATATGTGTGTACATTTATACACAAATGCAAACCTACATGTGGGGTATATTCAGACATCAGCTCCACAATCTCACAACACCTTCCTGCATAGCTGCACTGTTCTGCATTGCTACAACACAGACAGGTGCCACATATGGACACAGCCTGACATTAGGGGGGCATATGTAGGACCTGATTGCAGGTAACCCTATTACACACCTATGGCATTCCTACATCCTACATTACAGATGAACCTGAGTATCCTGCAAGAGGTGGGCTGTGAGTTCCACGTCTCCATCATAATGGCATTACTTCCACCACCAGCTATTGGCCATGTAATATACATACTTCCCATTACACAACACACACTATGATGGTTTACATCCTGTCAGTCAGTGCTGATCTGCACAGTTGATGACTATGGCCCACTACCCACAGGGACAGACACTATTGTCCATAGCAGTTGTTCAGTTGAACATCATTACAACAACACCTGATGGCACATATAAATCATTCCACATCACCTATTCCATTATTATGGACCAGGTACTACATTCATTACATGCATATATACTTCACATACCTATTGTGGGAATGATGTCTGTTCTGGATAGTTTGCTGAATGTTATTATAGTTTTTTTCCTTTGGTTTTTGCTTTGCCTTTGCCTTAGGCTTGTTTTTTTTTTTTTCTTTCTCTCTCTCTCTCTCTGTTTCTCGGTCTCTTTCCAGTAAATGGATTGAGCTGCTTTGAATAGATTGCAGCATGAATTTGTAGGTGATGCACATGATCAGGTGATGACCTCTGCACCAATCAGTGTCCTCCACTTGCTAACTGCATGCAGCTTGCTGTGTAGTATTTCCAATTACCACTGTCATGGCAACCACCTATTTTAAATCCCTAGATCATGTGGGCATGGTCCCTTCACCTTTCCTGTGTGATGGACATCCTTCCTGTGTGTGGGCATCAGTATTACAGACAGCAGGTAGCAATACCTCCTACAGGAAAACCTGCACACTCAGGCCAGCTACATATTTGTAGGAGGTTCCAGAACTACAGACAGAGTGTGAGTAGAGTTGTTGTATGCATTGTATAGTACTGGTGTACAGAGTTTGTGTGTAGATACTAGTTTACCTTAGAATGCAGTCTGTCTGCATAGCTCTCAACTGTGGGCCTATCCTCTTGATGGCCAGAGGTGTGCCTATTATGTTTTGTCTGTCCACCACACAGGTCTTGTGTCAGATATTTCACTGGCAGTGTGTGTGTTGAGTGCTGTCAGTACATTTCTGTTTCTAACTTCAAATTCCTGAATAAGGGTATGTTGCAGACTATCCTGTAACACCAGTGACTTGCTTAGTGTATGACAACATTTTTCACATATGGGCCTGTGTTTCAGCCTCTGTCCTCCATTGACATACCAGTTTTGCACATATGACAAGCTGTCAGGGGTTGTTCTGTAGTGGGCTGTGAGTATGTCATACTGCCATTCCTGCCATCAGTCCACTGCTGTTGTGTCCCCCACACATACAGTGGGGTTGGAGCCATATATGTATGGGCTTCACCTACACAATACATGTGTGCCCTTAAGCACTCCAGAGGCCAGTGTATGTAACAGTGGTATATGGCCCTGTATTACTGAGTCTGGGGGGGATGCACAATCACTAACCTAGGCTTTTACAACATGTAGGGGTATCAGGGTGAGCTGCCTTAAGGTATCTGGATGTACATTACCATACAATCCACCTTGGGTAAATGCAGGCCTACTGCCACCTGCCATACAGCCTGTTCTGTTTGTCACTGTGCTTGTGATGGTGTCAGTTATGCCTTGTTATGTAACAGTTACATCCCGTTGTGTCAGCTGAGGTCTCTGCCCCTAGGGATTGTCTACAGAGTGTAGATAGTGGCTGCTGGACTATACATCTGCATTACTTACTGCTGATTGTTTGGTATCCTGTGTCCCAGTCTGTATTTACTATTGTACTACTTGAAGGCCTTGGCTTGGACAGCAACATTTGTAAACCTTTCCAGTCTACTGTATTAGTATAACTGTTTCACAGATGCATTACTCAGTTTATATGGATGTCCCTGTCTAAACAGCTATATGACATGGCATATACAACTGTAATAGTACACAAATAAAGCTTTCCCATTTATGCAAACCTGTGTGTGGTGTTATATCCTTTGACGTCTCTGTGGGTATATGTTGCAGGCAACGATTGTCATATGTATGGGTGGCTTGTACAGTGTCCATTTGGTAAGGTGGTAACTGTAGGCATAGTGGCTGTTCCATATTGTGAGCACCTTCTATATATGTATCTTACTATACATATATCTCTGTGTGTATGTGTAGTTACACACACACACACACACATATATATATATATATATATATATATATATATATATATATATATATATACATATCTGTATCTGCATATATGTGTCTGTGTATATTTATCCTAGGGATGTTGATTGCTTCCACATTGTACAAACCCTAGGGGAGCCAGACTGTACTGCATGCAGTGAGATCATATTCTGATTTCAGGCACTCCTACTGTGTACAAAGAAAGCATCTGGGAAATAGAAAAAAAAAATTAAGCTTATTTCCTGCCTTTCTTGTTAAGTGGTACAGACTATTTGTAGGCTTCTGAGCCCCCAAGCCCTTCTGTGTTTGAGGGAAGCCTTCTAGCTTGTTTATTTCTTATAACTAGCCAGTTTTCTAGTTTCAGCACTCAAATCTGTTTCTTTGATCTCAGCACTTGTTCAGAAAAAAAAAAAAAAAAAAAAAAAAAATTCATCTGCTTTTACTGTACTTGTGTTTTACCTACTTCTTTTACTTTTGCATCATCTTAAAATACTCAATTGTATTTATTACCGCTTGGTGTAACTCATTCTAAGCCTTTTGGTTTAAACACTTGGGCTTCGGACCAGTTAGTTGTTTTGCACTGAGAGGGTTTGTGGTCTGCACTGTTGTGGCAGAACAGGTAGCTTACATCCTTCTAGGTTGAGAACTGCTGATTGAGGGCTCAGTGTCTGTTATTCTAAAAGTGTATTAATTCTGGTTTAAGCACTTGGGCTTTCAAGCCAGTTATTTTACATTAAGAGGGTTCGTGGTCTGCACTCTTGTGGGAGGAGAGGCTGGACTCTGCCCTTCTGAGCTGGGAATTTCTGGTTAAAGGCTTATAGTGCATGCATATCTGAACTGTTCCTTACTGAAGTTGGTGCCTTGTTTGCTGTGGCATAGACTGGATTCGGGCCTGCTGGATCTAGCTTTGTTTGTGTAACTTGAGCACTAATCCAGACATTCTCTAAAGTATTCAATGGTATTTATTACTGCTTGGTTGTAACTTGATTAAAGTGTAGCTATCATTCAAGTCTTTTGGATTAAGCACTTGGGCTTCAGAACAGTTGTTTTACATTAGGAAGGTTTGTGGCAAGCACTGTGGTGGCAGGACAGGTAGCTTTCATCCTTCTAAGTTGGAAACTGCTGATTGAGAGCCCAGTGTCCAAGTGTATTAGTTCTGGTTTAGGCACTTGGGCTTCAGGCCAGTTATTTTACATTAAGAAGGTTCATGGTCTGCACTCTTGTGGGAGAAGAGGCTGGACTCTGCCCTTCTGAGCTGGGAATTTTCTGGTTAAAGGTTTATAGTGCCTGAATATTTGAACTGTATCTTACTGAAATTGGTTCACCTTGTTTGCTCTAGCATAGACTAGATCCAGGCCTACTGAATCTAGCTTTGTTTATATGCTTGTTGTTTGTTTGCTTGTTATTTCCCTGGAAGCTAATTCCACCTAATACGCAACTTCTCAGCGCTTCTGTGGATCACTAGTGATATCTGCATTGCTTACTGTACTTATTTCCTTGTTTCACTTGAAAGAAAGTTACTGTTTGTCGTTTTTGCATTTAGTTACTTGTAACACATTGCACTCAAGTTACCTGGCACTTGCTCACTAAAGCAATTATATAAGTCAGCACTAAAAATTAAAAGCACTACACCCTCACTCCCCACTGGCCCTTGTTTTCAATTAAGGATTTCCCAATATTATTCTAGCATGTCCAAAGGTCAGTTGTCAATCTCCTCTCCGGTCCAGCTGGTGAATCTGGGAATCTTGAGGCAATGTTATAACTGCCTCATGTACACAGACAACCCTCTCCTCCTCCCACATAACACAAATACTTGCGAGAGATGCAGCTATTTAGCCAAACTGGAGGCTGAGCTCTCTCAACTCAGGACTGGCAAGACCAGACAGGAGGAGAAGGCAACTACACACACCACAAAACCAGCCTCACATAATGCTACCACTCCACTGAATCAAACACATAAACACACAAAGACATACTCGAGGCTCTGAGTAAAATTTACCTAAACAGCAGAGGCCTCCAAAGCAGACACCCAAACAACTGCTACCTCAAGACACCCCACAAGCAACACATAAACCACAAAAGCAGTGTGCAAAGCAGTCACAGCCCTTAAGGCCAAATACAACACCAAACATACTTGTCATAGGTGACTCCATAGTCAGACACACTGACGTCCCACTCACCAGGCTGAACAACGAGAGGGTCACAGTAAGCTGCCTATCGGGCTAGAATCCGCCACATAACACAAGCACTCGGGTCACTCCATGGCAAGTACAAATATGACACAGCCATTGTCCATGCTGGTGTGAACGACCTGAGACGTACCTCCCTGGACTACATGAAAAAGAAATAGAGGAGCTCTCTGATTATGTAGCCCAGGCAGGTATGACCCTAACCCTGAGCAGTATCCTTCCTTCACCAAGAATGATGCCACAATATAGAGACAAGATGATCAGCTTTAACAATTGGCTTAATGTCTGGTGTCATTCAAAGGGGATCCAGTGTCTGTCTGCCTGGGATGACATGCTTGACAAGCCACGCTGCTCGCAAGGGACGGCTTGCACCTGTCACCCTGGGATTCCGGATATTGGCTAAGGCTCTTGCCACCCCATAGTGCCTTTTTAGGCAAGGCTCAAATTCTAAACCTACCACCCTAGAAAACAAAATGGGAAGAAACTGAGGGTAATGCTGCTCAATGCCAGAAGTCTAAATCTCAAAATGCACGCACTCGAGGCCCTTCTCAGTATGGAGAACATCGATGTCTGTGCTGTAACTGAAACCTGGTTCAAGGCTCCTGAGAGCACCCCGGCACTATTAGGTTTTACCTCATATCATGCGTCCGCCCCAAAACCCGGACCACACCACAAAGGAGGGTGTATCCATATTCATAAAGGATACTCACACCTCCAGGTTGGTGGCAACGCTAAGCTCGAAACCATCCAGGTGCAAATAACCATAGGCAAAACAGCTCTACAAATTGCAGCATGCTACAGGCCACCCTCTCAAACTCAGGAACCCCACACAGCCTTCCTGAAGACACTGGAGGGTATAAATGTATCTCCAAACACCATCATATTGGGTGACTTCAACTACCCGAATATAGACTGGGAACATTACTCAAGCCCTAACTTTCTAGCCCAACGGTTCCTGGAGTTCATAAATTCAAATGCCATGGAACAGCTAGTCACTGTTCCCACGAGAGGAGAAAATATACTAGATCTCATTGTCACAAACATGGGGACAAAATGCTCCACACCGAAGTATATCCCTCATTGGTGAGATCTGATCATAAACTAATCTCACTGGAAATCCACATCCCCCCCACCCCAAGCAAAAAGACCATAGTGAAGAACTTCTAAAGCAAACTTCACACTACTCAAGACTGGTGTGGTATCCTTCAAGGCCCCTGAGCCAGAGGAAACCACAACCCAAGCTGGAAGCCCTTACAAATGCCTTCTATGAACACCTCCAGGACTGCATGGATCAGGCAATCCCAAATAAAACCAAGACTCTTTCCACAAAGGGCAAACGTCCAGTCTGGTGGACCCCAGCCATTAACAAACTTTACAATAAGAGGAGAAAGCTATTACATGATAGAACAAAATCCATAAAAGGGAAGTCACCCTGATCATTATTAGTAAAAAATACGAGCACTCATAAAATCAACTAAGGCCAATTTTGAGAGAAAAATTGCCATGGATTCAAAGGACAATCATAAGGCCTTTTTCAGCTATGTTAGGAACCTGGGTGGAAACTCCCAGATATGCTCAGAATTAGTCCAAAATGATACAAAAATCACTGAACCCACAGACATTGCCAACATACTGGCAGACAGGTTCAGTGCAAACTTCACCCCCTCTCCCCCCCTAAAGGAGAGATAACTATCCCAGCCGAGTGTAGCCTCCCGGACATCTCAAATGCAGGTGAAAGCTGCTTTCTCTAAAGCTAAAAACACAGCATCAATGGGACCGGATGGTGTCCCCGGCTGTGTGCTACACGAGCTAAATGAGGAATTAAACCCGCACATAAGGCAGCTGTTTAATCTTAGCCTTACCACAGGATACGTGCCCAAGGAGTGGCGTACGGCAACTGTGGTCCCACTCCACAAAGGCGGTGCCTCTACGGACCCTGGTAATTACCGCCCCATAAGCTTAACAAGTCTAGTCTGCAAAGCTATGGAGAGGATCATAATGGAGCTCATAAACAAAGATATAGGGGACTTGCAGACATTGGACCCGACCCAGTTTGGCTTTGTCAAGGGAAGATCATGCCTTTTGAACTTGGTTGACTTCTTCAGTCACCAAGGCCATTGATGAGGGAAAGGCAGTCCATACAGCCTACCTTGACCTTGCAAAGGCTTTCGACACAATACCCCACTCAGGTATTGTAGAAAAACTTACCAGCTTAAATGTAAACCCATATGTCACAAGATGGGTTGCAAACTGGCTTAAGGACAGAACCCACAGGGTTAGAGTTGCTGGCGCTGTGTCAGACTCCAAGCCGGTCACAAGTGGTGTCCCACAGGGCTCGGTCCTTGGCCCCCTATTGTTTGGCATCTACTTCTCAGAAGTACAGGCCAACATGGGAGGACTTTGGCTGACAAAGTTTGCAGACGACTGCAAACTGGGCGCCATAGTGGAAAGTGCATCGGACACGGATATCCTTCAGAAGGGACTCATGGAAACAGATAGCTGGTGCCAGAGCCATGGCCTGAAGTTAAACGCCAAAAATGTATAGTCATACCCTTCGGGAAAAACAAGGTAACCCCAAGCTACCATATAGGTGGCAATCCACTAAGCACAGAAGAGGTTATCAGGGACCTGGAGACCCAGGTTGACAGTGGCCTTTCTTTTGACACTCACATTGCTAAAGTGGTTAGAAAGACCTTCTACATTGCCCACCTGATCATGAAGGGATTCACATCCAGATCTAGTGAGGTCATTGTTCCCTGTACTCTTCACTTATCAGACCAATGATCGAGTACAATGCCCCATTCGGGATGTATCTCACCCGACATCTGCAGCAATTGGAGAGACCCCAAAAGTTCCTCACCAAAAGGATAAAGGGACTCCAAAATCTGTCATATGCTGCCAGATTGAAGAAACTCCAGCTCTATTCAGTTGCATACCGTCTGCTCAGAGGTGACATGTGCCTGACATACAAGGCCATGTCCAACCCGGAATTAATGGACATGCTCCACCTCAAAAATCCAAATCCACCAAAACCACTAGAGCAAGCGACTTAAACCTTAGCACGGATATAAATAGGACGTGCTGGAGGGATAGATTTATCACTCAGAGACTCCCTATGCTGTGGAATAAAATCCCGGTCCATGTGAGGCAGAGCACCTCGCTGACTCTGTTCAAGAGAAATCTAGACCTGTGGATGGGAGATCGTAGGTTTACCCCAGGAATCATCTCTGTGTCACTGCTGGACAGAGGCACAACAAACTAATGGGCACAGTATTTTTTCATATAAGGGGTGGCGTAAGCCACAATAATTTGGGCTAGGCTTATAAATGCCTTAGGGCAGATAGCCTAGTATAAACCTATGAACCTATGAACCTATGATATCTTACTGATACCAGCCTGACATCATACAGATGCGATGGAGTACTTTTAACATCTTGTGCCCATGTCGTGTCAGGTCCTTGGTATGGGATCTGCAACAGTTGGTAGTGTATTGCAGGGCAGATGTGTTTGGCTGTATGGGGGACATACCTATTTGTACAAGACATATGTTGTTTGGGGCCTCTCAACCCCAGTAACGGTGCATGTGGACATATATGTTTATGTTATGTTATGTTCTCATTGTTATCTATAGATGTATGTGGTTATATGCCTATATAAATATACACATCTGATTACATATATTTAACTTGCTGCATATATATATATATATATATATATTTATATATATATATAGACATATAGATGTAGACATATATATATCTATAGATGTATGCATTTGTATGTATATATGTTTATGCATTTGCATGTATATATGTTTATATATATATATATATATATATATATATATATATATATATATATATATATATATATATATATATATATATATATCTAATATCTATTTATATATAAATATATATGCACACACACATACATCTACATGTTGAAATACATTCCCTGTACTGTTGAATGACTGGGCTGGGTGATATGTTTGTGAAATCATCAGGGCTATGCATATCTAACATGGCTTAGTGATAAATCACTTTGGCTATGGTGTGCAAGGTCTTGGGTTTGAGCCTTGCAGAGGCTGTGTATTTTGTGAGTGGGCAGAACAAGAGCCATTGGATACAGAGTGATTAAAACATTTTAAGCAGTTGTAAGTGGGTTTGCATGGAGGTAAGCACTGCTAACTTCCAGTTTCAGTTTATTCTACTCAATTAGCTTTTAAATTGCTTAACCTGTGTAGGCATTGTTACCCCCACGCAATCAGGTTTAAATCTGCTTACTGCTGCTTACCCCCGTGCTAATTTCTTTAAAAGAAAAGAAAAAAGAGTTGATTGGAAAGTGGTGAAAAAGGGGAACAAAGAGGGAAAGACAGTAAAGAAAAGATCTAGGGATGTGCAGGAAGGGTGTAGGGTAGGTCCATAGCTGCCCATTTCTTCTACAGCAACAGCTGTGCATATAGACTGAATTTGAAGGTAGATTTGGACACTCAATCCCCTGAGAGTTGGGTGAGGACAACAATAATAAGTTGTGATGCCAATTAGACCGGATTAAATGTGTCCAGTGGACATGTGTGCAAAATGGGCAGCTATGTTTGGGGCGAGATTGTTTTTGGAGAACATATTGCACTTTTGTTTCTTTTTTCAGGTGAGAGTGGGATGTTGGGGAGGGATAGTAGGTTTATTTGGGGAGGTAGGTTGGGTAGGTTAACAGACAAGACAAACAAGACACATAAAGGGGCAGTATATGACACATGTGGGGGGTAAACACTTTGATGGGGAGGGGTGTTGGGAAATCGGAAGCCCATGAGCCCCCTAGTGGAAACAGTGGGACTGATATCCCCACCCATGGGCAATAACTACTGCAGCTTTATAGCCCTGAAGGTGGCTGTGCTGGGGGCTGAGTCGCAGAGCCAGGCAGACCCTCTAGTCATGACACATGCCTTGAGCTGCCATAGCAGATCTCCAACATCCCTGCAGAGCTTGCTGTGCAACATGACCCGGACCTGGCAACGGTTGACAAGTTCCTGTCCATGCTTGCTCCTGGGGGGAATGATCCCCGTCCCCTAAGGCAGTTTCACACAAATGTGGTGCAGGACCAACTGATGAGGAGGTCCCGGGTTGGGCCCCAGATATGCTGGTGCCCAGTGCCATGGCCAGCTGAGGTGGGACAGGTGGGTCCGCTGGGACCGGCCTTCCCAAATGTGCTATAGTGTTTAGATTTTAGCATCATATGTAATAGTAATAGTCAACACATTCCAGGGTTAGGTATAACAGCATGCATAGATATTCCCATTAACCCAGACAACAGACATGGAACAGTTGCATAGCAAACAGAACACATGCATATATGAGACCACAGTGGTAATAACAACAGCATGCAGGTACATTGATGGCACCATGCCACCAATGTTGGAATAATTCAATATAGCACATGCATGGAAACAAATATAAATATTTATCAACCAATAGGACATAATCATAACATTGGAGTCATTGCATACCGGTTGAAGTGGGTATGTATTTTATTGTTGGAGATATGGTGGGGGTGAGAAAAAGATGTCAATTAACAACTAGTATATTCCTGTAATCCACATTACTTTTCTAGTCAGTGCTGTTATCTGTACCTTACAAGTATTATTACACTACCCTATAGCCTTAGCTTGGACAGTGATTTGGCTGTCATCATCGTTATACACAAACTGGTTTTACCTGCAGTATACACCTCTTACCTGGTATACCTGTGGAGGAAATGTTTGTTAGCACTAACTGTTTCTACACATACTCCCAGATTCCAGATTGATGTTGTGCACATAGCTATCCAACTCTTTCTGTACAGACTTTGGCCATGTCTTGACTACATGCAGGTGTACCAGGACATATCTAGACTATTGCCCTCTTCAACCTTTAGTGAATTGACACACACATATACATGCTTTCCTACACAGTTATATTATGTAGCACAGTGTGGGTGACAGTGATCAATGATACTTTATTATTCAGAGGAACTGCAACATTCACTATTACCTACAATACAAGAGTAAACAGTACCAGTACAGGGTATAAATGTTTTTATTTCTCAGCACAGTATTTGTATCAGACTTACCTGTGGGAGTAATGTTTGTTAGCACTACCTGAATGTTGCCACACAAAGTTCCAGATTACACATTAGTATTATGCACATACATCTCACTCTGTTACTGTACACACTCTGGTCACATGATGACATGATGACAACATAGGGGTGTAGATAGAACATACTTGGCTTATAACAGTTTTGGGAGTTGCTACAGTGACAGGTTTGTTCTCATAGATGTGGGACAATCACTTGTATTCCCTGTTTGATGGCTAAACATCTGGGATCATCCCACAGACTTCCCATTGGGACAGGGTGACAGGCAGCAGATATGGGCCCATATACTGGACATTCTGGTCTTATCTGTACAGTTGTGGGGTATGATTCTGTATGCAGCCTACTTCCACTCCCACGATTCAGACCATGGCTGTGTCTGTTACAACTTAAAGACTACCCATCAGAGTTGTGTGTGCTATATAGATATTGCTGTGTATCTCCTATCTGCTTTCTGTCTTATAATTCTCCTGTGCTTTTGCATTCTGACCTTGTATTATAACACTCTTATACAGATTTCCTAGACAGTTATATTTTGTAGGACAGTGTGGGTGACAGTGACAAGTAATACCTCATTATTCAGAGCAACTGCATCAGTCACAATGCCATACAATACCAATGTAAACAGTACCAGTACAGGGTATCATTCTTGTATTTCTGGGCACATTGTTGGTATCTGACAGACCTGTGGAAAAATGTTTGTTAGCACTACCTGAATGTTGCCACACACAGTACCAGATTCCACATTACTATTATGAGCATACATCTCACTCTGTTACTATACACACTCTGGCCACAGCTTGACAACATGGATGTGTAAATGGGACACATGTAGCTTCTTACTCTCATAAGGTTTTGGGGGTTGCTAGTGTGCCAGCTTTGTACTCATAGATGTGTGTCAATCAGTTGTATTTCCTATTTGCTGACTATACATCTGGGATCATCCCACTGATTTTCCAGGGGACAGGTTGATAGGCAACAGATATGGGACACTTTACTGGACATTCTGGACATATCTGTACAGTTGTGGGGTATGATTCTGAATGCAGACTACTCCCACTGCCAGGATTCGAACCATGGCTGTGTGTGCTAAAAATAGAACAGTTCACATCTCAGTTGCATGTGCTATTTGGGCTTTGCTGTCTACATTGCCCCTGGTTTCTGTCTATGTGTCTCTCAGTTATACAAAATGGCCTCTGAGTATTACACCAGTCATATACAGGCATTCCTACACATTCTATTTATGGTGCATGGTGTGGGTAACAGTGCTTAATACAACAGTACTATTAAGTGATTGCAAATCTACATTACCATATGATACCAGAGTATACACATGCAGTCCAGCAGTTAGACCTTTATTGTCAGACTATTATGCGTTTATTTATATAAAAACTATATGAGACTGTTCCTGCCATATTCTCCGGTGTATGCAGTACTTGCCTTAAGCAATACAGGTTTTCTACAGGCAATTTACTAATACTTTCAGATTTATTTCCTATGACAGTAAATGCATTAGTATTACTGACTTGCCTCGCATCGCAACCTCTCCAGGCAACTTCCATGGGCCCCCTGGTTCGCGGCCTGCTCAATTGCAGCTGTGGAGGACATAAGAGAAATATTTAGCCATATCTATCCATGATATACTGGCAATTACTACACACATAGTAGGGGTTATACTTACACACAGCTGGGACATCCCCTGCCATTCTATCCTCTTGGATTCATTGCTCCAAGAGGTCTCCCTTATGCCGCTTCAGGTCAGCATAGTGATGCCTGACCTGCTCACCAGTTCAGGGTATACAGGGGCACTGGTGAGGTCACAGGTGAGATGGTCCCAGGCTTCTGCCTTATATTGGCAACCCTGGTACTGGCCCTGCAGCAGTCTCTGCTCATGGTCTTTGACAAGGAGTCCTGCCATGACTCTGGACTCCTGGATGCACCAGCGCTGCACCGGAAAGCGCACTCCCTCTCTCCTTCCTGACATGGTGCCTGCAAGAGGAAGCTACAACCAGTTATGAGATGTATTCAAGCCTGTTGGGTTTAAGTAGGGCCAATTTCCCGGACTTTTCCGTGATTTGCCAGCAGCTGTGGAGGACATAAGAGGAATATTTATCCACACCTATCCATGATATACTGGCAATTATTACACACATAGTGGGGTGATACACACAGCTGGGACATCCCCTGCCATTCTAGCCTCTTGGATCCATTGCTCCAAGAGGTCTCCCTTATGCCACTTCAGGCCAGCATAGTGATGCCTGACCTGCTCACCCATTTGGGGTATACAGGGGCACTGATGAGGTCACAGGGGAGATGGTCCCAGACTTCTGCCTTATATTGGGAACCCTGGTACTGGCCCTGCAACACTCTGCTCATGGTCTTGGACAAGGAGTCCTGCCATGACTCTGGACTCCTGGATGCACCAGCGCTGCACCTGAAAGTGCACTCCCTCTCCCCTTCCTGACATGGTGCCTGCAAGAGGAAGCTACAACCAGTTATGAGATGTATTCCCGCCTGTTGGGTTTAAGTAGGGCCAATTTCCCGGACTTTTCCGTGATTCACCAGTTTTGAAAGGCTAAGCTATGGGCAATCCTGCTTACCTAAGGTTGGCATTGTTTAAAGGGGTATACCACTGGGCACAATGGGTTAGCTGGCCTACACATTGCTTATGCCTCCTAAGCTGGCCTGTGCAATGCTTAGCATTGCTTACATTAGACTTTGCATTATATTTTCCTTTTGGCATTGATTTCTTATTCATTACAGCTTATATATCTGCCTGGTATCCATGATTGATGTATGGGGTCCTTGTGTTTTATTGGGGACTTCAACACTCTATCACAATTACACCTCACTTATGTGCTTACTGCTGTACTCCAGTTCACATATTTATGTTATGTAGTGGGTTATGGAACATATGACTGTATACTGATTCCTTTCACAATTTCAGTTTTATTTCACTAAAGTGTGGACTTGTTTGGTTTTACCTCATTCTTCTGTATTGCTGTGTTGGCTTGGTGGTTAACTACTGTTGTTATAGTGTATAGGGTCCTGGGTTCAAGACCTGCAAGGTTGTTTATTTTGTTGCTGGGCAGAACAAGGGCCGTTGGCTACAGAATGATTAAGGCACTTTTGAGCAGTTGCAAGTGTGTTTGTGTGGGTTTGCGCGAGGGCAAGCAATGCTAACCTCCGGTTACATATGCTTACAGAGAGTTAGCTTTAAAATTGCTTAACCTGTGTGCACATTGCTTACCCCCACACAAACGGGTTTAAACTCGCTTACTATTGCTTAATTATGCTTACTACTGCTTATTGGTGCTTAAACTTGCTTACTAGTGCTTTATTCATTATGACACCGACACCTCACCTGTGCATTTCATGCAGTACTCCAATTCACAAATATATGTTATTTAGTCGGGTATGCAAGAAATATATTGGTCATAACGTGCTTTGCCATGGAAAATGGAATGTGCTGCAGTGGGAGTCAAACCAGGAATGCCTGCTCGTAAAGTAAATGCTCTGCCCACTGCACTATTGCTATGCTACTTCTTTTGCATGTATCTTCCTTGTTATCCTCTTCAGACATTTAAGCTGCATTAACCATAGCTAAGTGATGGGCACACCTACTCACCTATGGTTAGCTTTAATCGGATTTTAAAATAAAAAAGAAAAAGGGTTTGTTCATTTAATTGTATTTGTTATTGCTGTTGAATACATGGGGGAATGTTGCTGGGGATATGCGGATACCTATAAGCAGTCTCACTCATTTCTTAGGCCTTTTTGCTGTTCTCCATTGTGGGGGCACGTATATTCTGAGAGCTCTGCTCTCAGACATGCCCACTGCACTCTTACACGCTCCATGTAAGAGTATGAGCTCAGGCAGAGCACCTCATTAATATGCATAGCATGCTGCCATCCTGCTCTTAAACGGCCGCTTCCATGCAGGACTAAGCTAGTCCTGCACAGAAAATTAGTAAATCCGGGGGATTATCAGCAATTTATCCCTAGCCTTTGCTAGCAAAATCAAGGCACTTCTATCATATTGTAACAAAATACCAGTATTTTCTGAATAGTAAATATAGTAAATGATGATAACTAGAAAAACTATTCACAAACATTGATCTACTTAAATGTGCCAGTAAATATCTTGTGTTGTGTTATTTTTCATATATAAAAAAATTGTTCATGGCATAATTAAAGTATTACTGTCAGTTTCGCCACAAAGGTCCAAATACTCAAAACTAGGGTGTTCCTGTAAAACACATGGCCATGATAGTTGGGATTTTTCTCTTATGAGTAAGACTATGCACTAGAAAAGTAACACTTTCTAAATTTAGTACTGGAGAAAACTTTTTCAAAATCTGCTGATAGTGAGAATATCAAACCAGACAACACTAAAGAAAACAAAGCCTGCATGTGCACTGGAAGGCCTGGTAGTGGAAGCAAAACTCGTATAATTTTGTCACATAATGTAAATGCAGGATTTAATAGGGAAGGCACTAACACTGGGAAAGATCAAAGACAAAAGCGGAAGGAGGCTGAGGTGTACTGACAGCATCACTGCCCATGGTAAGACCATGAACTTAACGTAAAAAAAGCACTTCTTGGCAGAGAGACCTGGCATGCAAAATTCTTTGAGGGCATGAAGAGTCAGGTTTCACAAACAACCAAACAAAATAATCCATCATAATCCATTGCATCAAATGATGTCATGTCACTTTTGTCAGTTGTTTGGTTACTGAAATGTTAAAGAAAACATGCAAGTGTACACAGTTAGATAAATGTCCACATAAGGAGACTGGATATTGGCAAACTTGTATTTGCAGAAATGAATGATGAGGGCCATTTTTCCCCATCATGGTATGATCATTGGGATAATGCCGCATAATATCTATCAATCTGCAGATTTTTGAAATATTCCCAAATAATATAATATGCACATACTCGGGTTTATAGATTCAATACTCATTTTTAGCACATAATGAGGAGCTTAATACCAAAGATCCTGCATTGTAACATGCATGGGCATATAGTTATACAATTTCTTCTTGAAGGTATGAACAGGTGGCTGAATTTCAACAAGGGTCTTTTAATACTCTGTACAGCAGGAACCGATGACAAGGTATAGAGATGAAAGGAATATAATGTTTCTATAAGGCAATACTTGCAACCCTTATATTCCCTTTCTGAAAAATCTTTGCACTTTTTCCAATTGCACTGCATGCTATGTGAGTATATTAAAGAACAGGATATGGTCTTCTGCAATTGGTGGAATATCAGATGTATAAAGTGGAGAAATTACTTCTATGGCACGGCTGTTAGCCACAAGAAGAATCAGGTGGGCAGCTGCTTAAGATTTGCAGACAGCAGTAGATATATGAGTAGCAAATGAAAGATAATTATCTACAATTACTTCAAGGGTCTTTTTCTATTTTATCAACTTTAGCTGTTGCCTGCAGATACTGTATACATTTGATTGGTCTTTGGCATGTACCAGAATGCTATATTTTTGATAGTGAAGGTAAGGCAATTTCTTCTGAACCATTAATATGCGATGCTATGTGCCTTTTGAAAGAAGGTGCATCATCAGGGTTAAGCAAAATATTCACAACTTTTAAGTCAGCAGCAGGTTTGGTTAGCCAGTCACTGGAATCTGTTTGGAAGTAAGAGAAACAAATGCCGGAGGAAAAAAGGGAGCATCACATGGAAATAGCCTCAAAGGATTCCACCAGTGACAGGGGATGGTGAGGATAAGAGTAATCTTATTCTTGCCCTTTGTTTATACCCATGGATGCAGCTGTGCTCCAATGTTATTATGTCTTCATTTATACCTTAGATTAAGTGTTATATAGTCATGGAGTACACTGATGTACAATTTAGCAAGATGAAATATGCTGCATGGACAGCTAGGCCTTCATGCAGAGAGATGATCACACTCAAAAATGTTTTGATTTTAAACTTGCAATATCTATCTTTGATAAAATTGTACTGCATTATTCTATGTGGAAGGACATTTCTTGTGTCTCTGAATAAGTTATATGATTACTGTCTCCTATCATCTCACACCATGCCACAGCCTTCCAGGGCTCAGTCTAATGCTGTGGGCCCTCACAGCCCTACTCCAGGAGTTGTTGGCTGTGGTCATGGGGTAGGAGGGACAGGAAACTTTTTGATTCATCTGCACACCAGCTCTGTGCACTGAAATGTGGAGGTCATTTACTCTCAGAAGACATGCTTTCTGTCATATAATTTCCAGAGTGGTATAACTGGTATTTTGTGACCACAGCCATAATTCAGTTTGGCAACTTGTACACAGTGTGTGGTAACTGATTCATGCGAACCATGGTGGAATTGGTAAATATATGTACTGTATTCCAAATCTTGTACATTAGGTCATTAGGTCTGCTATAGGGTGGTAGTGTCTGCTTCTAAGAAATGAAAACAGTCTGCACTACAGTGACTCCATTTCCTGTAGTTTAAATGTGGAATTTCTTGTACTCCCCTGGACATGCACAGCACTTTCCACAGTTGCCTAGACATGTGAATGTCACCATGCAGAATTCAACATGAAGTTTGTACAATCAATGAAATACAGAAATTGAGTGAGTCAACGACAGTTAATTAGTTGAGCCATCATATATATATTATGTCTAATATATTCATTGCTTTTCTAAGCAAGAGTTAATGAGCTAGTCGCTGGGCTACATTCAATTATAATTAATTAATATATATTTGAAAGAGCAGGAAATTAAAATTAACATCATCTATATAAGGGATTATATATAAATTGTGTTATTGTATCTGATGAAGCATACTGGATAGTATGCGAAAGTGCTTGTTTTTCGTTAATAAAGGAAATTTTACTTGAAGACATCGTGGTGTTTCTCGTTCTGGTGTTCCTGGATGAGCCATCATTGTCATAATCACCATGTTCAGAAACTCAGTTACGTGAGACAAGCATGACGTAATAAGATGAGCATCATCCCATTATGGAATAATTCACAGAGCTGCAAGGTATCATTTTATACCAGGTGACTAATATCTGCTTAGAGGTACTACTAGCTGCTGTGTGACTTTACATAATAAAGTAGCTTTGACCTTACTTTTAAGAGTTATTGAATGGGCGGAGGAAGACTGTCAGTACAAGTCTAATGTAATAGCTGTGCTGAAGGACTGTAATGCCTAATGAATAACAACCCCAACTCCATATACACAAAGCAGATGTGAAAGCAATCAGGCTGATGTTAAAGTAACATTTTTGTTTCAAACCATGTGTTTGTTGTATAGATTCTAAGTATACCACAAATACAAAAATCTTTTTAACAATGAAAGGAAAACAGCTCTGTCTCCTTCTTGATTGGAATGTAATAGATGTTGGAGTATGGAAGACATCATTTTCATAATGTTATGGGCCTGAGATTAGGTAAACAGCCTGAATAGTCAAATATAACTACCAGACACATCAACAGTCTTGTATACAGTCATGGTGTACAGTAGTTATATAAGGGTTTGGCAGGGGCAGTATACCTCTAAACCTCAGTGCAAGAAATGTGGACAAAGCCAAAAATATTGGGAGAAAAAGGTCCAAAATTAGGGACACATTTTAAATATTGCTCTTATAAACTTAGAAAGTTCATAGAATAACAGGATTTGTACTATCATGTATTTTCTGAAGGGTACGAAGTCTGAATTTCAATTGCCTGTTATTATTTAGTGACTTCAGTCTGCAAGAATGTACCTGGAAATCACAAATTTGTATGAGGAAAACAACAAAAATATAAGGCAAAATTTTAGACTTTCTTCTTAAATTTGGACAGTTGAGAGTTATGTGAGACAGTCATGATGGGTCTATATCATATGAGTGAATCGCACAAATTGCGAGCGCTCATAATATTGAATGTACCGGACCTAAAAGTGCTTTTTCTGAGATTGCGGTACAGTGAAGAATGAGATATTTGCCTTTTCCTCACTGTAGTGCATTCTTGGAGTTGGAATATATATTTAGCAGGGGGTGTGGGGTGCGCAGCCCTCCACAATAGGAAGTTTGTGGTCCGGTACGTTCGATATTATGAGTGTTCGCAATTTGTGCTATTCACTCATATGATATAGACCCATCATGACCACCATGCTAATATCAGTGTTTTACATACCCACAAAGCAATTTCAAAGGTAGATAACAAACAAAGGAGTGTAGACTCTGCTGCAAAAGCTAGTTATAAGTCAAAAATTTCCAAGCAGAGAAAAAGGAGCTCATTCAGGCCCTCTGTTACCATGGTCATTAGCTCTTTGAGCAGGATTATACCAGACGGGTCCAAATGACTGTGCCTGAAAAGATATTGTTATGGAAATTAATGGCATTATTGCTGAAGACCATATAAATGGGATGTTTTGTTGCAAGCACACTGACATTACTTGTGCAGTGGGGAAAAAAATCTGTTCAACTGGCATGGCATGGGAAGGTGGGTTGATGGTAAATGGGGTATTGGTCAAGTTATCTTTTTATGTCTATGGAAGAGTTTATCTCTCTCAGAGGCACTGATACCTATACCAGGTCTCTTGATGTGGTGCTGAATGGGGTCTCTATTAGATCTTTGAATGCTTAGTTTGTCGAACGCTTTAACGTCAACACCTAAATGCCGAAATCTAATAAATACGACAGGCCAATTATGCAATTTTTTACCCAGGGAAAACATTTGCATGGCCAAGAAAAAAAAAACAACCTCTAAAACCCTAATCAAGTGGGGAGGCTCTGCCTAGCACACCCCTCAACATGGGGGGCTGTGCCCCCCACACCTCCCTTAACTAAATACACCAAGTCCGAGATCGCTGTATATTGGGGAAAAGGCCAAATCCCCACTGACAGCCAAGCAAATTTTTTCCCAGGGAAAAAAATCATGTAATTGGCCTGTCATGTTTATTAGACTTTGATGTTTAGGTGTCAGTGTTTCAGCATTCGACAACTTAAGCATTTGAATATCTAATATAGACCTGCTGACTGTTGGTGGAGAACTGCATTGTGCTCAATTGATATCTACTGTAGATGCCTCAAGTATGTAGTCAACTTACTCTATAATGGGTCTATATTATAAGAACAAATGCTTAAAATGTCAAGCACCAGTTTGTCGACATGCTTTAAACAAATGCTGTTATAAGCGAAAGCTCTAAAGATCTAAAACGTTAAGTTAGAAATGTCATAGTTGGTCAACACATGCAAACGTAGCAGTGACGTAAAGATGGGAACATTATGAATTATGCATGTTTACCTTAATTTTAGTGCAATCTCAGACTTTGTATATATAATTAGCAGGGGGTGTGGGGGACGCATCCCCCCAAATGGGGGGTGCAGGGGGCACAGCCACCCCCTGCAAAAATTAGAGAAAAATTAGTGTAAGTGTTAATTGGTTTGTGTTTCGGGAAAGTGCCATTTTGGTCAAGTGTAATTTTGGAGATTTACTGTTGGCAATTGTTTTTTCCGGTTCGATCCTTGGTTGGGGTGGCTTCTGTGCGAAGTCTGCATGTCCTCCCTGTGGTCGCATGGGTTTCCTCCGGATGCTCTGGTTTCCTCCCACATCCCAAAGACATGCTGTAGGTGGATTGGATACTCTAAATTGGCCCTAGGTGTGACTGCGTACATGTGTGTGCCTTCCGTGGAAGGTTGGGCGCTGGGTTGGCAACTCGACACTGTAAAAACTTCACTGCCAAACATGAGCGGACAGGTGATCCGCTGTAGTGACCCCTAACTGGGAAAAGCTGAAAGAAGAAGAAGACTGTTGGAAATTGGTATGGTTACTTCATTTACTTTACAAATTGGAAGGATTGTAGTGTATATTTCGGGTGTTCATTACAAGTGAAATTTACTGTGTTTGCAGTTCATGTTCAATGTGGCAGTGGGGGATTGGTGTTGGGCAACTAAAATATTTCGAGCATGTCAATTTCAACTTTGTCAGCTTTTGTTTTTAAGAGCACTAGCTTAAAACTTGTCAACAAAGATGTGTTTGACATTTTAAGCATTCGTTCTTATAATATAGATGCCTCTATGACAGTAATCTTTCCCCTTGACCCTATTACTCACTGGCCAACTTAGTAAAAATGTCTGCTTTAGGTTATTCAGGAATATCAGAGATTCAGCTTGCATGCCCACCTGCAAGACATATGCTATTCCATACCTTTCTGCCTCTTAGAACATGAAATCTGGACAAAGCCTGAAATAATGGAAGGACTAAGGCCCAAAAACAGGAACACATTTGAAATATTGCTCTTATTAACTAGAATAACAGGAATTGTGCTAACATGCATTTTCTGAAGGTTATGAAGTCTGAAACTCAAATGCGTTTCATTATTTAGTGACTTTAATCTTTAGCTCATCTCAATGATTTGTCAAAAAATACAATTTTTAAAAGGAACAGATTAAAAACATGAGGCAAAAATCTGGAAAGTCTGTAAAAATCTGTACAATTGAGAGGTATGTGCTATTCAAATGCTTGGTTTGAAAAAAATAGTATTTCTACATGTGGTTTTAATGTATGCTTGTGGTGGTAGGTTATACTTACACAGGGTCTTATGCTTTGCTGTATTCATAGGTGATTTTCAGTGAGGTGTGTGTGTGTGTGTGTGTGTGTGTGTGTGTGTGTGTGTGTGTGTGTGTGCACGTGCGCGCGTGTGTGTGTGTGTGTGTGTGTGTGTGTGTGTGTGTGTGTGTGTGTGTGTGTGTGTGTGTGTGTGGTGTTGGACACATAGAATGTGATCACTGGATCCCCTATAAAGACCATAGACACAGTGTCTGTGCCTGCAGACACCAAGGTGATACACACTACACAAGAAGAACAGGTTACTGGGCTCACTGACAGTCAGGAGAGTGTAGTACCCCTTATAAAGTATTTGTCAAAATCTGCCATTTGCCCCATTGGATAAACATGGGGATGAGTGCAGACTGCTACTCACTGGAGTCATGGTTACTCCCTCCCCCTTAAAGTTGCTGTGCAAATGACTGTAACTCAGTGTATATGTAGGGCCACTGTGGAATGCACAGACCACTGCAACCACTGCCATTTCAGAGTTGGCAAGGCTAACGTAGAGTGTGTGAGAAATGACTTCTGAGAATGCATGTATTGTAAGTGTGATAGTTTTGTCAGACTAAATCAAAACAGAATGTGCAATGTCCTGTCATACTTACCTGCACGAGACACTATCCACAAAGCCATTCCACCGCTACCTTTATAAGTGGTAGCCATCATGGCCATTGAGGGCCTAGGTCATGGCCATGCAGTGCTAGCAGTTCCATAGATGCATCATATCAGCACATCCAATAAGATGCCCCTTGGGGATGTTACCCCTCACAACCTGTTGGTACAGGTCACAGGTTTGTCGTGTATGGTAGTCATGATAACTGCCTGGGTTGCCTGAAGACTCCTTGTAGATGATACTCCATAAATTGCAGACCACCTATCTGTTAGTGGAGTAACACCCAGTCTTGCACAATTCCCCATTTGGTGCTTTTATTTCAATAAGGGTAGAGTCTATGGCTCTCAAAACCTCAGGAAATTGGGATATATCATAGATGTAACCTGAAAAAAATTATGTATATATGTCTGTATGCTTTTTCTAACTTAAAAGTGAGTAACTTTGGATTAAAATAATTTTGATTTATACACTTTAACTGTCTCTGTGAATTTTTGTTTGGACACAGCAACATAACATTCCTGGTTATATCACAGAAGTATCAAATGGTGCTGCATGTCTCCTGTGTGGTACACAAGAACCACATATGCTCCCCACATGCATTGTGGCATGGCATTAAGAAACTGTGGGAGAGGCGGAGCCTGTATGGCTAACTGTTAGCAGCAATGTTTGAGCTCCTCAAACTACACCAAATTACAGGAATTTAAATAGTCCAATCAATTGGAAAATAAGATAAAACTACTAATAATATACTATCCTAAGAATATACCAACTTTGAGGATTATATCTAAAAATTTTCCTGTCAAATATATTGGAGAAAAAAACTTTGTGGAGATGAGCAGTACCAAGAATTCTGACACTCAAATGAAAAAAGACATAGAACAAATGTCTTAAACTCTTCAGGATCTCTCTTTAAAAATGGACAAGTTTACAGATAAACTAGAAAGCTTTAGAGAGAACTGTCAAAACCAAACTGACATTTCGAAGGAGATTCTTCAACAACAATCTAAACTGATAGACATGGAAACATCACTTACTGATATTGATGGAAGACTCAGGAAGGAAGAATCTCAAGTTGAATATCTTACTCAAAAAAATACCTGGCATACCAACAAACTTGATTTTCTAGAAAATAGAGAGAAAAGGACAAACATAAGAATTTTTGGTCTCCCTGAAAAGGTGGAGGGTGAGAACATTATTTTATTTTTAAATAACTGGCTTCCTGAAGTACTTGATTTAAAGGAAGGTTTATCTAATGGCATTGAGAGAGCCGATCGAGCAATAGGAAAACCAATGCCTTCCTCACCTTCCACAACCCCCAGATCCATAGTTGTCATATTTTTATCTTACTTGGCAAGAATCTCATTCTTAAATCAGCATGGAGGAAAAGTCCTTTAACCTATAAACAACACCAGATATGATTTGATAATGATTATTCCACAAGAGTACTGCAGCAGAGGAAGAAAGTCTGACCATTGGTAAGACTGCTAAAACAAACCAAAATAAAAACCTACCTAATATACCCAGCAAAAATCAGAATATTTTTTTTTTCTAATGAAATGAAAACTTTCAACACTATTGAAGAAACCATCTCCTTTGTCAAAACAACAATATAATTCCTATTCCTGATGAAATGGACTGGTCAGACTCCTCCACATTAAAGAGATCTCTTGAGAAAAACAGCTGGTCATAAGTGGGGAAAAAGAAGCAGAAAACAGACTCTAAAACATTTACTTCTTCCAAATCTCTCAAAGCATCTACAAAAACATAAGTATTACTGTACTGAACATAGGAAAATTATGTATTTCCACATTATAATTTTTTTTTTACAAATATTACACTAAATGCTTTATTAATGTTTTATTTATATTTAGCGCTTCTAGTTTTAGTAAATTGTTTCATCAAAAACTCACACTCAAAGGATTACACTTATTATAGTTTAGCTTTAGTTCACACACAAACCAATACACATCATTATAAAATGTTTTAAAATATAGTAATTGACTTAAAATACTGCATTGTGTTACTTCCTACACAATTTAGTTATTTAGTATACACTTCAGCTAATGTTTTGAACTAACTCAGGCTATTATAGTTTGATTGTTTAATTCAATTCTATCTAAAAATTAACCTTTTTCTGGCATGGGGCACTGATAATTCAATGGAAAATGTTAACATTTCATATTTTAATGATTTCTTACGCACATGTATACACCCTTTTTTTACAAACCTCGAGCGCTTATACACAACCTGGCAATCCTTCACACAGTTAATAATCAGTGGCACCAATTCTTTCAACTTGTAATACACTTTTGGTGTCACTGCAATACAATTTCCAATGCAGCACATACAAGAATCTACTCTCCATTCTGTCTTTTCCCCTCAAGATGCAGCTTGCATATTTTCTGTCTTGAAAGAACAGACTACAGGTTTTATGGGCACATCAGAAAGTACAGACAGATTATTTGTATGCCTTTGCAATCTCTTGTCTTTCAAGAGATGTAAGTAGTGTGTGAGTGACTGTTTAATATATCATTAAACGAACACATAGCCTGGATAATAAAAGTATTCCTGGTTGAAGTTAGTTTCCTGGTCTAGGCAGGATTCTACTACAAATAGTCTTACAAATCAGACAGTTAAACATTATTGGCACTGGGTGTGAGATTATGTTGTACATGCAGAGTGTACTGAAAAGTAAAGAGATGGCTCGTAGTGATTACAGCATTTCTCAACCCGTAGTTAGTGCATTTAACGTCTTGCTTCATCCTGCGGTCTACTCATCAGTCTGATGAGTATCCATGTTGCTTTTAAAGATGAAATATTGAGTAGGAAGGAATAGAAGGGGAGCATACTATATTTCATTCACCTGCCAACGTTAGCAAGTAGAAAAGGAATCAACAAAGAAAAAAGGAAACTATTATCCTGTAACACAACCCACACTTACATGATTAACACTGAGTCAATCTTAAAGGGAAAGTACATACTAGACAACCTAGACTTTGCATTCATGAGATTGTCTGACTCAATATTACACAGAAAAACACAAAATTCAAAACATTGTACCTACTGATGGGTGCTTTCCACTGTTGGGACAGTAGCTTTAGAGTATTGGTGTCTGCATAACTGTTCACACAGTTGCTAATTTGGAAGTAGCACTTTTGAAAAAGAGAAAAAAAAACAAGAAGTAATGTGCTAAGAGGTTTGTTTGGAGCTTTCTCTCTAATTATGAAGCTAATGAGAAGAGATTTAGCAGGAATGTTATAAGAATTTCTTGTTAAACTTGAGGCCAAAATTGCTGACAAGCTTAATTGATGACATGTACTAAATGAAAGATATAGTTATTACTATGTTTTTCTTTTTTTGAATTGGAACTAGCATTGTGCAAACTGTTTATTGAATTTTTTTAGAACATCTGTGCTACAAAGACATAAAGCATGAAGTTAAAATTTTGTTAAACTTCACATATAATGTCAACTCTCAGTTATGTAAATGAGTGGGAAAGAGAGGCATTGGGAGGGATGGGCAAACTGTGATGTGCTTTTGAATAAGAATACCTAAGGCTTTAGTAAGACAAGGGCACACCTTAGGTATAGTATAATGTTTGTATACTGAGTTGTAAATACAAACATAACAATGGTCCTGTTATGCATTACTTTGTAAAGATATATGGGTTTAATAAACTTAATCTTACCAAAGAATCCAGTTTAAAGATATGATGTTGGAAGCTTGATTTGCACCAAAAAAATGGGCATATCTGAAGTAGTTAACTTCATTTGATCAGCAACCTGTGGGTATCGGATCCGAATTGGATCCAAGCTGGCAGCTTTCTTAGCCAAAGATCCGAGCTCCTAGCCCCTCCCCCTTACCCATAATACCCTGCTGCCTCCCTCCAGTCCTCAGATCTCGTTTGCCGCGGCTTAGTGAAACACCTTAGAATGAGCTCTTAGCGAGGGTTGTGAGTTAAAGCTATTTTAAAATCTTCCTTTTTACTTTTCTGTCTCTACTCTTCAGTGTGAGTGTGTACTCTTATCTTTAATCCCTTAAAATTAGTTTTTGCTAGTTGTAATAGTGTTAGTTCTCTTTAGTCCCCCTCCCCCTCTCTGTGTGTGTGAAGGTGTGTGCGCGTGGGCCGCCCTTTTCTTTTCCTGTCAGAATGTCTGAAGGCCCAAAAGCTATATTTTCAAAGTGTACCAAGTGTGGTCATAAGCTATCCCCAGCAGATGGCCATACTCAGTGTGTTATTTGCCTAAGGGTAGACCATCTTACTTCAGGCTGCACTATTTGTGCAGTCTTCAATGCTAGGGCTCTGAGGGATAGAAGGTCAAAGCTGATTCTTGCGGGCCTTCTGCCCCCAGACTCGGCTTCATCCTCCTTCCCCTCCATGGCACCAGCCGCAGCTGCTCCACTTTCCATCCCTGCTCCCCTGACCAGGACTCAAACTCCCGCTTCGGCTCAGGAGGAGAGGGACTCCAGAAGAAGGGAGAGAAGAGTGAGACAGGCATCATAGCCACAAGCAGCGGGCTGATTTAGCCCCCTCGGCCCCGCCGTCTAAGCAGCTAGCCTCCCCTAAGGCATCCGGGCCTGCCCCCTCCTGGCTCCATTCTCCACGGTTTTCCCTGGAGCCAGAGGAGGACACCCAGTCACCTTCAAGGTCATCAAGGTGGCCTTCCCGGCCAGCCTTGGTGGCCTCATCTAGGTCCACTAGAAGTTTGCCTGACATGGACATGGACCAGATGATGCGTTGATTTATTCAGGCCCATCTGCAGATGGGAGTGCAATTGCCTCCCCCTCTCCGGGGGGGAGCTCGACCCCATATTTTGCCCCCATTGCTCTTCCTCCGACCCACTATTGGAGTTCGGAGTTGTAGGATCCAGGTAGCATCGGAGCCGGGGGGGTTCGGCGCCAACAGTAATCCCTACTTCGGCGGCGACTGCACCCTCGAGTCTGTCGGGTCCCTTTTTGGAACTGAGTTCTCAGGGCCGTGATCTGAGCCTCGGATCCAAGGGAGTCAGTATGTCTTTGGCTCCATCTCGGTCAGAGCACACTGATCCTTCGGATCCAATCATGTCGGCTCCAGCGCCGATCTGCACGTCAGATCCGAGGGGACTGCTTTCGGATCCTAGAGAGAGCAGCTCATCCATGGCATTCAACATTGTGGAGAGGGTTCTTTCGAGGGATTCAAGGCCCCAGGTTCTTGCTACCGGTCCGCCCACCATTCCCTCTCAGTCGGGCCTGTCCTCCATCATCCGGCCCCAGGGTCAGCCTGCGCTTACGTCCCAGATGGTTCCTATAGAGGAACATGACATTGTTGGTGAGCCCTCCTCGGACAGCCCCCCCCCGAAGAGGTACCTTACAAACGTCAGTGTAAGAAGAGGCACTTGGACTCACCCGAGTCCCTCACAGATGACAGGGACTTAGAGGAAGGGGAAGATTCCGCAAGGTCACCCCCGAGGATGTCTCCTTTGGAGACATTATGGAATTGCTGCATATTAGAGGGGGGGTGATCTGCCCAAAAGCCATCCTCGGATGAGTCTTTATTTCTGGAGGCATTTGACGCAGGCCCATCTACCTCTTGGGTGTCCCCTCCCGCCAACCCCTTGGTAGACCTCATCACAACCAGGGCATGGAAGAAGCCGGACACTGTGGAGTCAATACCTAAGACACCTGACAAGATCCTCAGCCCCCCCTACAGACAGAACAGTTTGGAGCAAGGGTGCCCCAGTAGATGCCATGGTGGTGGCGGCTGCCACCAAGAGGTAACAGGCACAAGCGAGTTCCTCGGTTCATCCTCCTGACAAGGAGGCTCGGACGATGGAGCGCCTTGGGAAGCGGATGTTCGCTTCTCTGTAAGGGCGCTGAACTACCTGGCACATGTAATTCGACTCCAGCGGGACCTAATCAAAGAGTACGCCGGATCGCCCCCAGAGTCCATGTCGGCCGAGGATAAAAGAACCTTTTCAGCTTGAATGGCCACTCTAAAGTCCGTCTCTAACACCTCTATGTGACTTCTCTCCCACGCCACGGAGGGAGCGGCTAGAGCCAGTGGAGCAGGCATTGTCTTACAACGACATGCCTGGCTCCATCTCTGAGACTTTGCGGAATGCTTCAAGGCGTCCTTCGCGAACACCCCCTTTGACGGTTCTACGCTTTTTGGCAAGACCATCTGCGATATGTTACTCCAGAGTGAGAAAGATGGGAAGACGATGTCTGCCATCGGGATCCGCTTCTCGGCTCCTCAAGGTCCTTTTCCAGGAACCAAAGAGGACAGAAGAAGATGTGGTTCTGAAAATCTCAACAGTCCCATTTCACTCCGGAATCCTCGTCTTTCAGAGGCAGAGGAGGACAGGGTGGACGCCGGCCCAGAGGCAGAGGGGGGGCCGAAGAATTTCAGGTCGAGGGAACCCTTTTTCCAATTGACCCGCACAGCAACCCTGGGGGGTTACCCGACTGCTCCTCTCTGGAGGCAGTCGGGGGATGCTTCTCGGAGCACCTAGCACATTGGGAGTCCATTACAACAGATCACTGGGTGCTTTGAATCATATCCAGAGGCTACTCTATCCGCTTCCTACTTTCTCCTCCCCAGTCCAGGAGCCTGCCCGATGTCCCATCCCATCAAAAGGAGGCAGCAGCCATAGAGATAAAGGAGCTGCTAAGAAAAAGAGCCATCCAGCATGTCCCCCCAGATCAATCCGGGTCAGGCTTTTACTCCAGGTTCTTTCTGGTGCAAAAAAAAACGGGGGACGTAAGGCCAAGTTGTTGGTAGCTAGGGACTCTGTCCCACAGGTTGCTGATCAAATGAAGTTAACTACTTCAGATAAAGAAGTTATGTACTCACCATAACTTTCCATCTGAGTAGGTAACTTCATTTGTCAGCAACCAACCCCCCCTCCGTCCCCCGGACCTGTAGTTCGTTTCAAGTTTCTTCTGTTCAGTCCTAACGGACATCAGGTTCAGGTGTTCAGGTAGTTTGTTGCTATAGTATGTTGTGTTTTTATGGCAAACTCGATCTGAGGACTGGAGGAAGGTAGCAGGGTATTATGGGTAAGGAGGAGGAGCTAGGAGCATGGATCTTTGGCTAAAAAAGCTGCCAACTCATCCGATTCAGATCCGATACCCACAGGTTGCTGACAAATGAAGTTACCTACTCAGATGGAACATTATGGTGAGTACATAACTTCTTTTTTTAATGTATATTTATACCACATAGTTGAATATATTGGTGGGTGATACTGGAAATATCAGACATTTTACGTTACTGTCTCTAACCCTGTATCTCATTACAGTTCAGATTTGGAATTTGTAACTACAACCATTAGAATAGAAGGATTAAGAAAGTTGAATTTTTCAAGCCCTTCCTGCCACTGGCATGGATTAGATACCCTGATTATTATGATTATGTCAGTAAAGAGTTGGTTGGAAACTTTAGGAAGGGGTAAGAAATTATGTGAAAGGGGTAAGAAATTGTGTCAGTTCCCTGAATTAAGAAACATTAACTATAACAGGGGTATATTATCTATGCTTATTGAAAATTCTAACATTTATATGTGTTATATTTAAGTTAACAGCAGTACCTTATACTGTCAAGAGGTTTATCTGGAAAAGCTTAATACTATATACTTAATCTGTATTAATAAATACTTAGTAATATAAATTAGTATTGCTATATAACATATAAGTAGCTTAACATATATGTTTTTGTATAAAACAATATTGTTAATAGCATTTAAGAATTGCTTACATGAGTTGTATATAATATGATATAGTTCATGTCTCATTATATAGATATATACATTTGAGTTCTAGTTTTTCTTATATTCTTCATAACAGTTGTATGAATGTTTAATCATTTTCTTGTTATGCTCATTAACCAATTAATCTACATTAATAACTTACATTATTTGTTCTCCTGTATTCATATTAGAGCTCAAGCTCACATTGCCTGTCTTAATTTTGGATTGCTGGGTAATCTGATGGAAAAATCAATATCCATCAGATTAGGGGTGACTTTCACTCCATGTATGAAAATAGATTTTCTGATTACTTTATTATTTAAGAAACATATACTCAAGTATGAATTTTTATTTATTTCAATGGTATGGCCTAAGATACAATATCCTCACCATATTAACATAGAAAGAGTAACATACTATTACACTCAATCTTATAACAACTTTAATAACACTATACGATATTAAGTCTTATATAATAATATTATTTAAATTACAATATAAACTAACTATTAAATGGAATTAACGTTATTATCTTTAAATGTCAATGGATTAAATAATCCAAGGAAAAGAGCAAATATTTTAAAATACTTAAAAATGAACAAGGCACAAGTAATACTTTTACAAGAATCCCATTTAAAGACGAATGATAATTTCAGGTGGAATCCCCCAGAATTCACAATATTATCTCACTCATCATACAAGAAAAAAGCAAGAGGCACAATAATACTATGGGAAAAAAAAAACATCACCATGCCACAAATTACATTTAACTATGAAGATAAGGAAGGACTATTGATCATTGTAATAATAAATTATAATAGACTCTGGACTTTAGCTAATGTCTACTCATTTCCAGGTATAGGGATGACAACAGTTAGAAAACACATAAATTTAATACACATAACACAAAAAGGTATTCTAATTATAGAAGGAGATTTTAACTGCATTCTAGATAACCCTGAAAAATCAAACAATAGGCCCATTCGTGTGTCTCCAACAGGGAAAACTCTCAAAAACTGGACGGACAACCTAAAATTGATTGACCCCTACATATACAAAGAAAATACCTCTTTATTATACTCACATAGAGATTACAGAGTCAGTACTCAAACTAGAATTGATAAATTATACATATCTCAAGATTTAAACACGAAGGTAATAAACTTCACCATTTCTCCATGCACGCTACCAGATCACAATTTCCTCATTCTTAAACTTGAATCTAATCTTAAAAGACTAAATCTAATAACTAGAATACCTGCTTATATTACTAACATAAACAATTTAAACCATGGTTAAATGATGAAATAACATTTTTTCTAGAAACCAATAACTCGGAAGACATAAATATAGTAACTCTATGGGATACATTAAAAGCATATTTATACGGCAAAACTCTTTCATGGTAAAAAAAAACAAAACGAAAGAGTGGGAATCAGAATTGCAAAATATACAAAAATAATTAATTAATATAAACCTAGATAATTTAGCTGATACTGTCACAAAGAGAAGAATTATAGATCAGCTAAATAAAAAAAAAAATGAAATATTAACTCACAAGACCAATTTAGCTTTAGAAAAATTGTAAATTAACTCATATTCAATGTCACCTAAACATTTCCATAACTTATCAATGAGGATTAAAAAACAATCCATGGAAAATAGTATCACAAAAATTCGGGTCTATATTAAAATCACGAAATCTCACTTGCACGAATACGGAAACGTCGACACATATATAGCGAACCATGTAAACACCAAACGTCCTGAAGCATGAAATTTGAAATGTTGAATAGTCATAGTTGGCCCTTATCTGGTATAGCTCTCTAACGTAAGTGTGCAATAGTTACAGACCTTAGAGTTAGGGTACAGGTTAAGGTAAGTGCATACATAGTAATACATGCAACCTTTACTTTAGGTTTAGAAGTAGGGTTATGTTAAGTGTATGTATAGTAATATAGTTGTGTAGCTGAATGTAAATGTAATTTATACTTTTCCTGTAGTTGGGTGTTGTTTGTTTATAGTTAGATACATTTGTGTGTAGTGAATGTTTGATTAGGATATGGGATATATGGGTGAAGTATAGATATGGGGAAGTGTGGATTATTTATTCTGTTTGGTAGGTAGTACATAGTGGGTGGTGGGGTTGGCCAACTATGACAATTCGACATTTCGAATTTCGCATTTCAGGACGTTCGGTGTTTTCGCGATTCGCTATATATGTGTCGATGTTTCTGTATTCGTGTAAGTGAGGTTTCGTGATTTTAATATTGACTCAACAATTCTACATGAAGGGAAAAATAACAAAACAGTCTCAGACATTAATGATATTCTTAAAGCATTTAAATACCACTATTTTGATTTACAAACTCATGAATTTCGAAATACAACTGCATTAGATATAGATGCAAATTTAACCAACATAAATAAATTACCTGAGAAAGTGAAACTAGATTTGCAACAACAAATTTCATTAAAAGAAATAGTTGATAGAATCAAAGTAAAAACAATAAAGCCCCCAGAATAGATGGAATTATAAATGAAATATACAAGTTATTACCTACATCTGCCTTAAATTTACTTCATAATGCTTTAAATGCAATACATTCTCAATACATAATTCCACCCTCCTGCAAATACTCTTTAATCACTCCTATTTTAAAAGAAAACAAAAATCCCACTTTATGTAGCTCATACAGACCTATTTCTCTCCTTAATAACGATTACAAAATCTTTATGTCAATCCTATTAAACAGGATAAAGAAATCCATATCAAATATCATACATGAAGACCAGACAGGTTTTCATTTATAACAGACAAACACATGACAACATTTACAGGATTCTTACTCTTATAGACCTCATTAATAGATATAATAAAGAGGCTCTTATAATTGCCTTAGATATTGAAAAAGCGTTTGACACATTACAATGGGATTTTCTTTTTAAATCACTAGAAATATTTGATTTTCCTCCTCAGTTTATACATTTAATAAAAAAATTATATAGTAATTACCTCGCTTATGTTAAACTTGGACATTTCACTTCGGAAGCCATAAAAATCACAAAAGGAACCAAACAGGGTTGTCCTGTAGCTCCTATTTTATTCACCCCAGCTATAGAAATATTTGCAATTATGATCCGCCAATCTTCAAAGATAAAGGGTATCGAAATACATGGAAAATTCAACTCAAAGTCATGCTTTTTGCAGATGATATTCTCCTAACCCTAACAACTGAGGAAGAATCTCTTAAAGAATTAGATAAACTAACTACAAAATGTTATGCTAATTCAGGATTAAGAATAAGTAACAAAAAGTCTAGATATATGTTTTTAAATAAGAAACATAACTCATATCTTAATACAAACCAAATAACTGGAACATTAGTGTCATCCATAAATTATTTAGGAATATCATTATGTGATAACATAGATACAACCTTAAAGAATTATATTAACACATTATCTAGCATAAAAAAATTAATAGAAAAATGGAATAAGATCTTTTTAAAATTTGAAGATAGACTACATTTAATAAAAATGACTTTACTTCCTAAAATCAATTACATTGCTCAGGCCATTCCTATTTTTTCTAATAAAAGGATATTAAAAAACTTTGTGCCGGATTCACGATGGCTTGCACGGAGTCTATGAGTAGAGTAAGACCCCATGCAGCCATCATGTCCGACGAACGATCCACGAACAGCCTGTAAGGGCGTGTAAGAGAGCTCCTAACACGTCTCCTACACGGAAGGGGCTGTGATATGCAAATTACCTCACTTGCAGCCGAAAGGCATGCAAATGAGGTAAATTTGCGATCCAGGAAGCAGAAACCTGTCCGAGTAGGAGACGTGTTAGCTGCAGAAATGTACTCAGTTGACAACTGTGTACCGTTCTGCAAATAGCACAATGGAGCCTTGTCAGCACCAAATAAAGGTTGCATATGGTTGAGGAAGCATGCCAATGGCCAAATATATGGCCATTGGAAAGTTTCCCTGATGCAAAATTAAAATAAAAATATTTTTTTTTTCGCCGATTTCCGATGTTTAAGTGTAGCGCAGCGCCACGCAAACGGGGTGCGCTATAAAAATCATAAAATAAGGCAATAAAAGCCACAAACATGGAATTTATGAAAATTGTCAAATTACAATGTAAAGGAATAGCAGGCTGAAGACAACATGGCCACCGAGTAGGGGTTGCTAAGGGGAGAAGCTCAGTCTAAGACATGTAACCAAGCATTAGTAGGCAATCCTATGTAAATGAGTGTTAGGATAGTGAATCGCACTTTTACATAGCAAATGAGCACAGTCAGTGGAGTGTAGGAGTAGGATATGGGGAGGAACAGAGTAGGAGATAGGTGACATCACAAGGGGGATATGGATGAAAGTAGTGCAGCTCATTGGAGGACAGTGGCATTTGTTAGGTGTCAGTTAGACATCATGGAAAGAGGTGTGCCAACAGGTAGGCCAGGGAAAGCCAAGAAATGGAAGGTGTATACTGTGGATAACACCAAAGTTTCTTGCTGAGCGGGTATGCGGGTGTGTGCGCTCCTGTAAACTTGAGTAAGACAGAGTGCGCACGTGGAAGCGTGAGTGCGTGTGTTCAAGCCGGAGTAAGCATGTATAAGGCTGTTGGAAGACCTGTAAACTTGTTTGCGCTGGTGTGTGTGCGTTTTAGCCTGAATAAGCAGGTTTTAGTCCTTCTAAGCATGTATGCTCATGTGTGAGCTGCTGTGAGCATGTTTGCGCTTGTATGCGCGTCGCTCCCCCTGAGGAAACAGAAAGGAAAAAGGAAACACAACAAATAGCATGAAGCTACCAGGTGATACTAGTAGAGCTAGCAGGTGAAAACAACCCGACTCAGGCATTAACACAGGCAGAACACTAGCCTAGCCCAGCCCAGCACTTAAAACTCTGCAAACAACAGTGCAGTTTGTTTCTCACAAGAGACACTGAAACACTGGAGTATGCTACTAGAAGTGAAAACTGAAAAAGCTTCACTCAGACAAAAAATGCTAGGGGTTGCCATTGCTGTTATAAGATGACATATGCAACATGCTGAGGGTTGTGACAATGCAAATGCTGCCGGACAACCCACAGTGAGGAGACGGAGAAGAGTGTACAGGCCCAGGGTCACCTACCAGGGGTTACATGAGCTGGAGATAGTGGAGCGCTATAGAGTGGATAGAGACCTCCTGCAGCAAATTATTGAGCTGTGCAGGCCACTCCTCACACACAGAACCAACAGAGAGGAACCCATCCCAGTGGAAACTAAGGTATGTGTTGCCCTAAGAATACTAGCAACAGGTACCTTTCAGAGACCAACTGGTGATATGATGGGGATATCACAGGCATCAGCATCCAGGGTACTGCACCAGTTCCTGGATGCCATGTCAGCACATGTCGGTGATCATGTACATTTCCCCAATTCCCGTGAGGTATTGGCCAGCAATATGCGTCTCTGCCAGCAAATAGCAGAATACCCTGAGGTAGTGGGTGCAATAGACTGCACGCATATACACATCAAAGCACCAGCCGGTGAGCAGGGTAGGGTCTACATTAACCGCAAGGGCTTCCCCTCCATCAACTGCCAGGCCGTGTGTGATGCCCAGGGCATAATAATGAATGTGTGTGCTGGCTGCCCTGGAAGCTACCATGATTCCCATATCTGGCATCTGATGCAGCTGTACCAGATATTTGCCAATGGGGACATCCCACATGGTCACTTAGTGGGGGATGCTGGCTATGCACTGGAGCCGTGGCTGATGACACCCATCAGAAACACACACACACCTGAACAAGAATGCCATAATGAAGCACACGCACAAACATAAAATGTAATTGAGCGTGTGTTTGGATTGCTCAAGTCACGGTTCCGGTGCCTGGACACATCTGGTGGAGCCTTGCAATACTCACCAACTACATGTACCCAAATTGTCATAGTATGTGCTATGCTACATAATATGATCCTGCAAAAACAGCTGCAACAGGACCAGCATAGGCCTGGGCCAAACAGCCCCCCACCAGTGCCAAGGCCATCACAGGCAGAGCGTGACTCGGAGGAGGAACAACCTGAGCCTGCCCCAGTAGGCAGAAGGAGGCTTACCCAGTATGCCTTGGCCTTGGCAAAGAGGAAACGCATAGCACATACACTGGCTCAGTAGGAACCCTGGAAATTATACCTCTCTCTGACTCGCACATATAATAAAAGGGATGCCTAACTTGACACTACCTGTTTCCAAACATGTATAGGGAGTGCAGTATGTGTATCCGACATAGGCAGCCCTGCAGCACCACCTGAGGCATGATTGCCATGTGTTAAGCAATGTAAGGTAGTGCTAAACAGCATTTACCACCATGTCGTATATGCAAACTTGATGACCTTCATTAGCATCCTACCCTCACCAAACATGAGGCCACAATATGAAGACAAGATGATCAATTACAACAATTGGCTTAAGTATTGGTGTCAGTGAAAGGGGATTCGATGCCTGTCAGCCTGGGATGAGATGCTCGACAAGACATGATGCTTTGCTAGGGATGGATTTCACCTATCACCTGTGGCCTATTGGATATTGCCAAAGGCTCTTGTCACCCCCATAGTGCCTTTTCTAGGTAAGGCTCAAAAGACAAACCCACCTCCATAGGTATCACAAGGGATAAGAAAGTATAAGTAATGCTACTCAATGCCAGAAGTCTAAACTGCAAGATGCATGCACTCCAAACACTCCTCAGCATGGAGAATGTTGATATCTGTGCAGTAACAGAAACCTGGTTCAAGGTTCCCAAGAGCACCCTAGCATTCACAGGTACACCTCATACCATGCTCTACAGCTGCAACACATGGAACAAACAACAAAAGGAGGGTGAGTATCAATATTTGTCAAAGATACCCACACCCCCAGGTTGGTAGCACAGCATGAAGCATCAGAGACTACCCATGTGCAATCAACAGTGGGTAAAACCGCCTTCCAGTTCATAGCCTGCTACAGACCACCCTCCTAAACCCAGGAACCACACTTGGCCGACTGGAGAACACATGAAAATATGAAGATCTCCCCAAACACCATTATATTGGGTGGCTTCAACTACCCAAACATACACTGGGAGCATTACCCTAGCTCCAACACCCTAGGCCAAAGGTTCCCAGAATTTATAAACCAAAATGCTATGGAACAACTTGCTACCACTCCCACAAGAGGGGAAAACATACTGGACCTGATCATCACCAACATGGGGACTCTATGCCCAAGACCAGAAGTGTATCCCTCACTGGTACGATCACACCAGATAGTAATCTCACTGGATATTCACATCCCCACCCCAGACCATGGCCAGAAAACCACAGTGAAAAATGTTCACTAAAGCATATGTCACACACCTCAAAACTGAGGTGGAATCCTTCACAGCCCCTGCGTCTGTGGAAAATACGGCCCAGACCTCATAACCCTTTATAAACGCATTCTATGAACACCGTCAGGAATGCATGGATCATGCAATCCCAAATAAAACCAAGACCCAATCCTCCAAAGGCAGGCATCCTGTTTGGTGGACCCCAGCCATAAACAAACCATACAATACAAGGAGGAAGCTACTATATGATAGATCCAAAGCACAAAAAGGGAAGCCATCTCTGACCAGTATTATTGAAAAACAATGTCCACACATAAAATTGTCTAAGGCCATCTGTGAGATAAAAACTGTACAGGACACCAAGGATAATCACAAGGCATTCTTTACTTATTGTAGGAACCTGTGTGGGAATCCCCAAATATGTTCAGAATTAGTCCAAAATGATAAACAATACAACAAACCCACAGACATTGCCAACATCCAAGCTGACAGGTTCAGTGCAAACTCCCCCCCCCCACTCCCCACCAAAAGGGCAAATGTCTATCCCAGCAGAGTGCTGGCCCCCTGACATCACAGATGCTCAGGTAACAGCCAGCCTCTCCAAAGCAAAACACACAGCATCAATGGGACCAGACGGTGTCCTGGGCTGTGACCAACATGAACCCCAAGAAGAACTGAACATACACATAAAACCACTGTTCAATGTCAGCCTTAACACACGGTATGTACCCAAAGAGCAGTGTACAGCAACAGTGGACCCTCTCCACAAAGGTGGTGCCTCAACGGATACTGCAAACAATCGCCCCAGAAGCCTGACTAGGTTGGTCTGCAAAGCTATGGAAAGGATCATCATGGACCTCAGAAATAAACATATTGGGGACACACAGACACTGGATTCTACCCATTTTGGCTTTGTTAAGGGCAGATCCTGCCTCTTAAACCTGGTTGAGTCATTTGAAACAGTCACCAAGGCCATTGACGAGGGGATGGTGGTCCACACAGCCTACCTGGACCTTGCAAAGGCCTTCCATACAGTACCCCACTTGGTCATCATAGATAAGATCACCTGCTTCAATAGAAACCCCTATGTCACTAGATGGGTTGCAAACTGGCTCAAGGACAGAACCCACATGGTCTGAAATGCTGGAGCCATGTCAGACCACAAACCAGCTACAAGTGGCATCCCACAAGGCTCAGTCCTGGGACCTCCCTTGTTTGGTATATATTTCTCAGAGGTACAGGCCAACACAGAAGGACTGTTGGTGAACAAGTTTGTAGATGACTGCAAACTGGGTGCCATAATCGACCCTCCAGCTGACACAAGCATCCTACAAAACGGCCTCATAGAAACAGACAACTGGTGCCAGAGCCATGTCCTCAAGCTAAACACAAAACAGTGTATAGTCCTCCCCTTTGTCAAAAACTAAGTGCCCACAAATTACTACATATGTGGTACCCTATTAAGTATGGAAGAAGTGATAAGGGACCTGGGGACCCAAGTCAATAGCAATCTCACATTCGACAACCATGTGGCCAAAGTGTTCAGAGAAACATTTCATATAGCCCACCTAATCATGAAGGTAATCACATCTACATCAGTGGAGGTCATTGTGCCTCTTAACTCATCCCTCATCAGGCCCATTACAATGCCCCTTGTGGGATGTACCTTTTCAGACACCTGCAGCAGCTAGAAAGACCACAAAAGTACCTCACCAGGAGGATCAAAGGGCTCAAACACATGCCATTCACTGGCCAGTTAAAGAAACTGCAGCTCCACTCAGTGGCATACTGCCTGCCCAGAGGCGATCTGTGCCAGATGTATAAAGCCATTTACAACCTGGAATCAATGGACATGCCACACCTTGGAAAATCAGAATCCCATCAAGCTACGCACTCAAGAGACCTGAACCTCAGGACTGAAATACATAGGACATGCTGGAGTGACAGATCCATAACCCAGAGGCTCCCCCCACTCTTGAGTAAACTCCCACTCCAGGTTAGCCAGAGTCCCTCATTGACTCTCTTCAAGAGGAATCCTGATGAGTGGAAGGGAGATTGTAGGTTTACCCTGGGTATCGCTTCTATGTCACTGTTAGCCAGAGGCACAGTATATTAACCATGAAAAATATAATGGCAAACTCCACTTACAATGTGTGTTGAAAGCCAAACACACTCTGGCTAGGATTATAAATGCCCTAGGGCAGATAGCCTAGAATGAACCTATGAACAGAATCACACACAGCAAGTAGTACAACTGTGGTCACTGTGGAGTAATGTTTGCCAATGTCCACCCAAGTTGGTGAATACACAGCAATGTCAGACAAGCCTGGTTTAAGTAGGCTATAGCTGAACAAAATGCATCATGCTCATAGATGCCCAACTGGCCCTTAACTAGTATGGTCTGCTCAGTATAAGCATTTACAGCAGTGATGGGACTCAAACATGATACTGTGCACCCTAGTAAAAGTACTGAACCACTACACCATGACAGTATTGTGGTGTTCAGCCAGTATGAGAGAATGTTGCCAAGTCTTTGCAAACTATCCCATGGAAACCCTGCAAGCACAGCATAATCCCTGTTGAGTTATGACACAAAGGAGTCTGGCAGTAAGAACACAACATGACTTTCAACACACACAGTATTAATGTCAATATTGGTCATGTTCACACACAACCACAAATGTAGTGGACTTCAGATCACAACATATGGAAAGGTCACACTGGGCATGCTCACACACTTGGATAAATGAGACACATGTCAGGCAACAAACCATGGAAAGCCTGAACTGGGCATGCTCACACACTTAGGCCATGTCTGAGTATAGCAGTCAGTCACACATATCTGGCAGTTGTATGTGTTAAGCCAGGACCCTCTCACGATCCAGCAATCCACCCTGTGCACACAGTTAAATGACAACAGACACATATATTAATATACCGGAACCCTGTCATGATGAAACATGTTATGTAGATACACAAGTTGTTCACAGAAAGTGTGAAAGCTACAGCAATAAAGACCTGCAAACAGTAGCAGCAACAAATATTGTGCATTCCAAACATAAACATAGGTGCAGAGGTGAATACTAGGCTGTCTGCCCTAAGGAATTCATAAGACTAGGCAGAGTGTATTTGGCGTCTGCCTCCCCAGTAGAGTAGCCTACTGTGCCTCTGTAAAGTAGGTCACAGAAGGCACCCTTTAAGGCTACTTTGCTGTGCCTCTGTCAAGCAGGGACACAGTGGAGATCCCAGGGGTGAATTTGCAATTTCCCATCCATGCGGCTGTATTTTGCTGGAAGAGGGTTGGTGAGGGGCTATGTCAAACTTTAATTGGGATTCAATTCTAGAGTAGGGGAGCCTGTGAGTAATGAACCTGTCCCTGCAGCATGTCCTATTTATGTTTGTGCTGAGGTTTACGTCCCTGGAGTGTGTAACTGTAAGGGTCTTGGATGTTATGAGGTGGAGCATGTCCATTACTTCTGGGTTTGAAATGGCTGTGTACGTCAGGCATAGACTACCTCTGAGTAGGCGTTAAGCAACTGAGTAGAGCTGGAGATCCTTTAGCTGAGCTGCATAGGACATCTGTGTGTAGCCCATGATTCTCTTGGGGAGGTACTGTTGTGTTCACTGTAGTTGCCGCAGGTGTTGAGTAAGGTACACCCCAAAAGGGGCATTGTAGTCAAACATGGTCCTGATGAGTGAGTAGTAGAGGGCCACAATGACCTCATATGATCTACATGCAAACATTCATGTGAGAAGGAGGGCTATACAAAGTTCTTAGCAATGACTCTCTGTCAATGTGATTAGCAAAGGAGAGGTTATGATCTATCTGGGTCTGTGGGATATTGCTCTGTTATGTAGTAGCTTCCTCCTTCTGTTGTACAGCTTATATATGGCTGGGGCAACCAGACAGGTCTCCTGTTTTGGAGGAGTCATGGTTTTATGTGGGATAGCATGATCAATGCATACCTGCAGCTGCTCATACAATGCGTTTGTAAAGAATTCTGCAGATTGGTCTGTATTAACCTCCAGCACAGGGCCTCTGAAGTATTCCACCCCAGTCTTCACAAGTGCAAAGTCTGCTTTTGAGAAATTCTTTACAGTGATTTCCTTGGCTGGGTGTGGGGACGGGATATGGATGTCCAGGGAAAGCTGATCATGGTCTGATCTTAACAATGACAGTTCTACCTCTGGTGTGGAACATAGAGTCCCCATGTTGGTGATGATCAGGTCCAATATGTATTCCCCCTAGTTGGTGTGGTGACTGGTTGTACCATAGCACATGGATTCACAAATTGTAGTGGCTGTAGGGTGATGTTGAGGGCTTGAGTAGTATCCCCAGTCAATATTTGTGTACCTGAAGTCAACCACTATAATGGTGTGTGTGAAGACCTTCATATCCGACACTGTTCCCAGGAAAGCCAAGTGTGGTTACTGGGTATGGGTGGGTGGTCTGAACTACACACCAAACCAAAAGGCAGTTTTGCACAATGGTAGGTGTATATGTATGGCCTGTCATGCTTAGTGCAGTGGGACCAACCCAGAGGTGTGTGTATCTGTGATGCATATGGATACACCCCCTACTTGTGTTCTATGTCACAAGTCCTGTGGTCATGAAGCATGGTATAGAACATAACCTGGCAGTGCCAGTGTGCATATGTGACCCTGAACTAGGTTTCTGTGAATGCACAGATATTGTTATCCCCCATACTGAGGGATAGTTAAAGATGTACATTCTTCTTTGGAAAGACTGATGATGTCAGCACCCTATAAATACAGCAGGAGAAGGGAAGCCATCCAGTAATGCGAATAGCACACTGCGCTAATGCGTCTGTCTCAAGTATCATAACATAGTTAGGTAGGAGTTTGAATATTGCAAATGCTGCGTGTGTGGGGGGTGTGTGAATGTCTGCAATCCTTTGTGAAAGGAATGGTTATTTTGAAGACTGGGATAACACACTAAAAGATGTACATTCTTCTTTGGAAACACTGATGATGTCAGCACCCTATAAATACAGCAGGAGAAGGGAAATCATCCAGTAATGCGAATAGCATGTTGTGCTAATGCGTCTGTCTCAAGTATCATAACATAGTTAGATAGGGGTTTGAATCCTGCAAACGCTGTGTGTGTGGGGGGGCAGGGGTGTGTGTATGTCTGCAATTTTATGTGAAAGGAATGGCCATTTTGAAGACTGGGATAACACACCAAAAGATGTACATTCTTCTTTGGAAACACTGATGATGTCAGCACCCTATAAATGCAGCAGGAGAAGGGAAATCATCCAGTAATGCGAATAGTGCACTGCGCTAATGTGTCTGTCTCAAGTATCATAACATAGTTAGGTAGGAGTTGGAATCCTGCAAACGCTATGTGTGCGTTTGTCACACAGTTTGTGAATGTGTTGTGTGTTTTGCTTTCATTATCGTATGACATATTATTATAACAGTAATTGCCATGCACACATCAGGTATGAGTTTGCCACATACAGATATGTACCTGTGACCTTTAATAGTTCCTATGTGTGAAGCCTGCCCCATATGAATACAGTTGTTACCTTTGCCGCCATGTGCCGCAGCTTACCAGACCTTAGGCCATACATGTATGTTGGTGACAATGCAAGCTACTGCAGTGATCTGTGTCCTAGGCCAACTATGTGACACACACCCATGAAAGCTTTGATAGATTAATGTAGGTGATGGTTCATGTCTGCAGTATATGTCAGACATGTTAAAACACAGCAAAGTCTGTGAGTGATGGCCATCGAGTGTAGGTGCATGGGGACTGTTGCCGATATGCATACAGACACCCTATTGCTTAGGTGATACACAGAGGGACTGCAGAATACCTTTGGAAATGTGAATATCACAGGATAGACAAGATAACACCTGTCCACATGTACACACCGTTACCCGTTCTACATGATGGGTGCTAGCACCTACATGGTACTGTTGGAATACTATGTTAACTACATGCCGATGACAATGCCACAGTAGCATTACAGCAATATACCATGGCTTGGACAACAGGTATCTGTCCGTATGATACCCTTGTGGTGGTTAGGTGTGTCATATGTAGAATGCATTGTAGGCCACTGTATGTATTTGCAGTCATGGATGGACATATCCATAGTGTGTTGGCATGTACATGAGACTGCTATATGCCAAAGGGTATTGTTCCCAGGGATGTGTGGGGCTCAGTAACAATGGCTACTGGTATAGTGCAGTACTGCAGGGATTTCACTGACACCAGGTTCCTACGTCTGTGTATCAGTTGAGGAAACACCATGTAATGACCACTGAATGTCAGGCTATGTAAGCTGTGTATACTACCAGAATGCAGATCATTGACATGTGGAAACCGTATCACCCACAGCATACTGTCAAACCATGCCATGTTCCATGCTGACCATGTTCACAAATGTACACCTGCAAATCGGTGATGCAAACATCACACATGTACTGTCCACACCCCAACACATGCAGGCACAGGTACACACAACAGCCATGTGGCACATGTGCAGACAGTACACTTTGGGAGTTAACACTGGTGTATACAAAACTGCAATGACAAACATAGTTAATGCATCAAGCATGCTCGGATATACCCACAAAAATATCATTACACTGTACTGTTAACAACATGATAATATTACTACAGTGCTATGTAGTCATCCTGTGCATCAGTACCATGCTATCCTGTTCCAGCATCAATGTTACAGATGGCAGGAGGTGGCACAGTTTCATCATATGCACAGGGTGTGTACTTGGTTTGCCAGAGTCTGCCATTGACACATCCAATTGACATGTATGTGTGTGTGTGTTAGTGAGGGACAACAGTACAAGATGGGGCAACGTTGCTGCGATGTGTGTGTGTATGTGTTAGCCCTAGGTGTTAGCATTATGTGTGTGTGTGTATGCATGCACACAGTTCCACCATGTGGCTGCCATATACGGGTGTTTGTGGACAGCCACAGACTGTACCTGCCAGGTCATACAGGTCACTGTCTCTGGCCACGGACACGGTACCTGTGCCTGGCAGGGGTGCTACGGACAGTATCAGGTACTAAGCCAGACTGGGTACTGTCATCAGAAGCAGTGGATTGTTGACTGGACACATGTCCCTGCTGGGACTGTCCAGAGCCTCGTGCACATGGTCTTCTAGGACGGTCTAATGACAGCACAGACCCAGCACTGCTGGGGCTGGTACTGGCACTATGGGAGTGGCTGCGGGTTTGTTGTCATCCGCAATGACTGGCAGCTGATAATGTTGCTGGCAGACGTCCACGTCAACGCCTCAACTGTCCTGCACTGTCCTGATACCTGGACATGTAGTTGTGGAACAGATCTAATGTGTCCCCCCAACGTCTATCAATGACCTTGCTGATGTTACAGATGGCAGATGCAACTTCACACATAGTGTCATTCATAGCAGCTCGATGTGCTCTACGCTCCCTCAGACCCTGTCTGGTGTACCGTTCCATACGTGCCTGTGCCTGCATTACAGCCCAGAACATAGCTGAGTTTGATAGACTTCTGTGGGCACGTCTGACAGGGGCAGTACGACCACGGATGCTCCCACGAGAACCCCTGGACATCTGCCTGTGTGGTACCATGTCAGGAATCTGGCCATGGCTGCTATGAGGGGATGCATGTGCCAATGATACCACACTACCCTGGTCAATGCCCACTGTATGCTGTCCCTCAGCTAAGGACATTGGTGACAATGGATGTATCGGCAGGATGACTGTGCGCATTGATGGGGTTGACTGCTGTGTATTGTCAATTGGATGACCAACGACAGACCCTGTCACACCTCCCTGTGCCATTACACATGTATCATCATTAGCACTATCCCCAGCAGTGGCTTCAGGTTCCCTTCTGCACTCCACCAGAGCAACATCAGAACCTGTGAGAGGAAGATAGGAAACACAGTTTACAAATGTGTACACGATATTAGCACACAGGCACACATGCACACATGCACACAGGCGCACATGCACACAGGTGCACATGCACACATGCACACAGGCACAGATGCGCACAGGCGCACATGCACACATGCACACATGCACACTTGCACACATGTGCACATGCACACAGGCAAACATGCACACATGCACACATGCACACAGGCGCACATGCACACAGGTGCACATGCACACATGCACACAGGTGCACATGCACACATGCACACAGGCACACAAGCACACAGGCACACTCCTCAGTACAGCAGATACAAACACAGACACACCTGCAATCCAACACATACACAATACTGTTTTAGGGTGGGTGACCATTTCACAAGGAAAAACATCACTGCACATGTGTCAGCATGCAGGTTATGTGTTTCACAGGAACATGCAGTGCAAGTGTAGACAGCCCTTCTTAATAACAGTATGCGTGTACTTGATGCTTGTGTGTAGTTGTTCGGTGATTGTCTCCACCCTGGGACACAATGTGCACAAGGACATAACAATGTTGTGCAAGTGTTACAAGCTGTGGGTGCATAGATTTGCACACACAAACACACACACGCACACACACACAAAACACATGATGGTGCTACGCAATAACAGCTATGTGTACTTTTGTGGTCAGTGGAACTGGATGTGGTGTAGTAACGTGAGCCATGATCAACATGCTTCTTGTGGTCAGTCAACAATAATAATGTGTGTCAGACAGGCAGCTAGCATGCTGTACCTGAAGTGCAGTAACATGACTACATCCACAATTGCACAGCCACTTGTTACATGGGTGTGTAAGGTGGTCAATAGTGAGCATTGCCTAACATGAATGTATTATTTGTTCCAGACTGTTGCACAAAGACATGATAGGCCTCTACCTCTCAGGTATATTATGTGTGCTGCATAGATAAGTGGGATGCTGAAGGCTGGCCATACAGCAGATGTCATAATTGGACATGTGTAGCAGGCTAAGGTGTAGTGTGTATGCCAAACATGTGTGTGTTGTGTACATGTGTATCTGGTATGCCTATACAATGTCCAGTACTGTGTTGCCACACATGTGTGTCATGCTCTGTGTATTGCATGTGAGTGAGGCAGCTACTGAGAATAATGGGATATACACAGTCTCACAGCAAACATGCACAGCATGCATTATGTGTAGGTGTGTTACATGTGCACACACTACACCTCCATATGACATGCACATGTCATTAGCAATAGTATTGTTATTACACACTCACCAGCATGGATTGGCTGCCTTGCTGTCACTCCAGAGGGACCTGCAAACATATGAGAGTGATTGCCAGTGGCCACAACTGTGCCTTTGATACTGTGAGTATGATAAAGTACAGTAGTACAACAGGTGGCTTTCACAGGTGTACAGATTATGCTCAGAATATCAATCTTGCAGAAGAATGGTCAGGTTAACAGCTACACAAACAGTACACATCTCACACATGCATAGACTACCAGTACAGAGAACAGTCAACTACAGATATGGCATGTTACCTGCACACTCCATTTCAACATGCTGGGTGGCTCCGGCCTCCATGATGACACATGTTTGTGGATGTTCTTGTTGTTGGCCTGGAGCCACAACACTTAGGAGGTGCTCCTCCACACTGGTGAGGGGGGGGGGTGGATAGGTATCTCACCACCTGTGGCAAGCTGTTGTCTGTGGATATCAGACGCACACTGCCGGACATGTCCAATTAAATCACTGCAGTGATGGCGTACCTGCTCATATGTCCGGTTATGCATGCCTATGTCATTTACCTGATGGACAAGTTATTGCCACAGTGCAGCCCTCTCATGCTGGTTCTGGCTGGTCCTGGGGAACAGCACACAGTAATTCTGCACCAGGCTCTGGTGGATCTCCTGATCCTCTGCTGCTGTATAAGGTGGATTTCTCTGATGCACCATCACCCAGTAAGGAAGGAAAAGAAAAATATGTAAGCAAGTCATGTGGCACACTTAATATTCAAATGTACTGATATCACTTCACTGCCATATATAGCATCTGTCTGTCTATCAGGGGATACACATGTTTGATACCACATATCAGTGCTCAGCCCACAACTGTCTGACAGTGCCTGCCATGCTCCATACAACAAACTAGTATACACCAGCACTCGGCACACTGTTTGGGATACAATGCACAACCTCACACTGGGGTATGTATCAAGCTAATGGATGAAGAATATTGTCGTCCCATGCAATGAATGCAATACACATGTACAGTTTCAATGGTAATCCACCCTATTCTTTGATGCCATACCCCTACCTGACATATTTGCACAGTTGTTACTAAAGCCAGCATACTGCTGTCACAGAGTATACATGCTGCCAGGTACACACACATACCCGGTGACACACATGTGATTGCGGCCATGGTACAGGCATCATTACACACACATTACACATACATACAACACAAAAATGTATGACGACACAGATGAGCATTAACTGTGTACCTTATAGTACTGTGTGCCCCTACTTACAGATATCTATGCATGAGGTATGTAATCTGTGCAGACTACAGGTAACACACCAAACAGTGTTACCACAGAATGTGAACATACACCATACTGTAGTGTTTAGGCCTACAACATCAGGTAGTACAACAGTTCATATGTGAGCTGGATTCAACAGCAGTACCACTTACTAAGCATACATGTATTGCTTCTGCCTATGATGGGACACCGCAGTTGTACACAGGGAACTACGGCACAACATATGCCAATCTACTATGTTTGCATCCTAATAACTGACACATCTCTGGCCTCACACCATGGACACCAACTACCATGACAGACACAAACTCACTCTAAGCTATCACACCTTTACAGACCTTGCACACAGTCAGTCTCACACTCATTCAATATCACATAGCTGGTATTGCACTGAGTACATGTGTGTGTGCATTGTGTCATAGGTAGGTACTATGCTATTGGCCCTGGGCTTAGGGCAGCCTAGCCATATGCTACCCTGCCCATTGGTACACATGTACTGTGATTTTACTTGCTCCTGTGAAATGGTTACATACAGGATTGCTGGCTTGCTAGCTTGCTGGCTGGCTGGCTGGCTGGCTGGATGGCTGAATGGCTGGCTGGCTGCCTGGATGGCTGGCTGACTGCCTGGGTGGCTGGATGGCTGGCTGCCTGGATGCCTGGATGGCTGGCTGGATGGCTGCCTGGATGGCTGGCTGGCTGCCTGGATGGCTGGCTGGATGGCTGCCTGGATGGCTGGCTGGCAGCCTGGGTGGCTGGATGGCCGGCTGCCTGGATGTCTGGATGGCTGGCTGGATGGCTGCCTGGATGGCTGGCTGGCTGCCTGGATGGCTGGCTGGATGGCTGCCTGGATGGCTGGATGGCTGCCTGGGTGGCTGGATGGCTGGCTGCTTGGATGCCTGGATGGCTGGCTGGATGGCTGCCTGGATGGCTGGCTGACTGCCTGGATGGCTGGCTGGATGGCTGCCTGGATGGCTGGCTGGCTGCCTGGGTGTCTGGATGGCTGGCTGCCTGGATGCCTGGATGGCTGGCCGGATGGCTGCCTGGATGGCTGGCTGGCTGGCTGGATGGCTGGTTGGATGGCTGCCTGGATGGCTGGATGGCTACCTGGGTGGCTGGATGGATGGCTGCCTGGATGCCTGGATGGCTGCCTGGGTGGCTGGATGGCTGGCTGCCTGGATGCCTGGATGGCTGGCTGGATGGCTGGCTGGCTTGGTTTTTCTTTTTTTTTTTTTTTATTTTGGTCTGTCTCTCTGTCTGTCTCTCTCTCTCTCTCTCTCCCTCCAGTTGCTGCAATGATATTATTGCATGTGTGGACTGGCAGTACAGGCTACTTTTGTAGGTATCTGCACATGTGCATGTGATGGCCTCTGCACCAATTGGTGGCCAGCATTTACTAATTGCATGCAGCCTGCTGTGTGGTAATTGCAGTTCTCACTGTGATTTCAGGACACTGCTATAAAATGTTAGGTTAGGTAGGTGTAGGCCTTTCAGTTTTGCAAGGTGGGGACCATGCTGGTTTGCTGTGGACACTGTTGTGTCAGTCAGAAGGTTGGTATGTCTCTCATATCTAAGGTTGTGTTGTAGCCACTGAAATGCATGCTGTACTGAAACCTGACTGTTGCTTTTTCCAGTTCACTCTTCTCAGTGTGTATGTTAACTCACACCTGCTAATGCTAACACTGTTTACATGGGAGTATGTACTTTCCTGTGGGAGTTGTGGATTAACTGGTATACAACAGTAGTTCTTGCAATGTGTTGCTATGGCTTCACTATTTTCCCTTTACATTCACTTCTTGAAGGCCTGATATTTGTCTTTACTGAAATGTGTTGCTATGGCTTTCATATTTTCCATTTACATTCATTCCTTGTAATGAATGATATATTTCTATCAGCAGTAAGTTCTTATATGTTTGCTGTGGCTTGGTGGCACTGCATGCAGTCTGGCGAGCCCAAGGTCTGGGGTTTGACACTTGCAAGGGTATTTTATTTTGCTGCTGAGCAGTACTAGGGCCTTGTATTTTGTACTAACAATTATGAATATCAGGCACATGCAGTGCTTGTAAACCGCTATACTGTCATTAGTTTGTTAGATGGCTACATCCTTTGATATTTCTGTGTTGTACTCCTACATGAGGGTGTGCTTGTGGGAGTAATTCTACAGCTATTCGCAGAGTGTGTAACAGCAGACAGGCTGATATGCCTGTGTATTTCTGACACTTGCAAGCCTCAGATACTCTCAGGTATATATTTGACCAGCCTCAGGTAAAGGTACATATCAGTGGGATACACCCATGATATATTTCAGATATTCTGCAGTTGTGACTGTGGGGTATTTTGGGCATATGTATTACTACACCATTTCTGACATGCAAGTAGTGTCTACTTTAACTTATTGACAGTCACCATTATGTGGGATATCCCACCTTTCTGCCTACTGTTAGTACATTTCACAAGGAGTCAGTGGGGCACAGGTAACATTTTTTTGCAAATCAGGGACATCCCTGTAAATCAGTCACAGTTGGGAAGTCTGGCCTCATACCTATTCAAATATGGCGGTGTTTATCCTGCGCTCTGATACTGTGTGGGGTTTGTAAGGTGCTACTGTAACATTATTACCTCCTAGCATGGCTGTTTCTCTTATCACACTAATGTAATGCAATTCCACAAGAATTGCCAGTAAGGATTCAGGGAACAAGCTTTGTGTAATGGCCTTTCTATATTCCCTTTACATTCACTCCTTGTATTTCATGATATATTTCTCCAGCACCAAGCTTTTGTATATCTGCCATGGCTCAGTGGTAATTCATGCAGACTAGTGTTTCCAAGGTCTGGGGTTCGAGACTGACAGGGGTATTTTATTTTGCTGATGAGCAGGCTACATGCCTTGTCATACAGAGTAACTAAGGCACTTTTAAGCAGTTGTAAGCGGGTTTGCGCTGGTTTGCGAGATGCTTACACATGCGCACACTCACTTAGCTAAGCGCACATAAGCGCACACCCGCTGACTACTGCTTAAAAGTGCTTACTCCCGCTAACACCCACGCTAATTTCTTTTAAAGAAAAGAAAATGGGGAGATAAGAAAGTGGTGGAAAAGGGGGCACAAAGAGGGTAGGACAGTAGGAAAACAAGCTCGGGATGTGCAGGAAGGATGTAGGGAAGGCCCATAGTTGCCCATTTCTTTATCAGCAACAGCTGTGCATATGTGTGATATTTGGTGTGAAATTTTAAACCGTCCACCCCTGAGAGAGGGGTGAGGACAACAAAATATGTTGTACTGCCAATTAGAATTATCAGTTTACATGTCCAGTGGACATGTGTGCGAATTGGGCAGCTATGTATGGGGCGTAATTTTTTTGTGGGAACAGAGTGCCCTTTTTTTATTTTTTTTTCAGGTCAGAGTGGAATGTGAGGTACAGGAAGTAGGTATATTTGTGGAGGTAGGTTGGGGAGGTTAACAGACAAGACAAACAAGACGCATACAGGGGCGGAGTATGACACATGTGGGGGGTAAACACAAATGACGGGGACGGATGTTTGGATATCACAAGCCCATGAGCCCACAGATGGCAACAGTGGAACTGAAATCCCCACCCATAGGCAGTTACCACTGTGCTTTCACAGTCCAGGCCAGGGCTGTGCTGGGGGCTGGATAGGATGGGTAGGCACACCCTTGAGTTGTGCCACCCTCGCCTCAAGCTGGCATAGGGGATCAGTCACAGAACGCCTGATTTCACTACGCACCACAGACCAGACCCTATGGAGGGTGAGTGGAGGCTCTCCTCCGGACACGCTTGCAGAGGGGGGATGAGCCCCATCCCCTGCAGCGCTTCCACCCGAAGGTGGCACAGGGCCACCGGAGGAGGAGGTCCCGACCTGGGCACTGGTGCCAGGTGCACTCGCCTGCTGAGGTGGGAGAGGTGGGTCCGCTGGACCCCGCCTTCCCTGTTGTCCTATGTTTAGCAGTATTTTACGGCATTTTGGGTTAGTAACAAACAACACCATTCAAAATTAGTTGTAACAGCATGCATCAGTATTCCCATTAACCAAACACCCCTGAATTCCGAACATTGAGCAGCAAGCATAACACATGCATATTTAGAACAACAGTGCACATTCCAACAGCATGCAGGGTTGATTGGTGGCAACAGGCCATCAGGTTTGGATATGTGAACAGGGAACATGCATCAACGTACATGCAGATATGTATGAACCAACAGGACAAATGTCCATGGGAATTAATTGTGAATACACATACCCGGTTTGGTGTGGAATGGCATCATTTGTGAAAATAGGGTAAGGTGGAGAAATTTTACATTAACAACTAAAACTACCTATACATATACTGTACATTCCTAGTAGATGCAGATATATATCCCTTACATGTATTAGTACAGTTTCCTGTATGTAACCTTAGGAATGTTGGTGATAGGGATGTTACTGCTACATTAATATACATTCCATTTTTATTCATATATGTTCATATCTGGCTGTGTTCATGTACAACATCCTGCTACATTTGACTTATATGGGTCTAGACAACTGTGGATGTTCAGCATTTCATACAACCATACTATTTCCATAATGCAAGGGTACAGCAACATATCCAATTTGTGGGACGGACACAGTCCATGTTCTGTATTTTATTTAACACATTACACTCTTTGGTTTTGGCTGTCTCATTCATTTCATTATGTAGTGACTGCAGTATACCTTTATTCCAGACTTATTACAGCTTTCTTGGTAGCTTCAAACTGTCTTTCTCACACTCTCTCAATTATTTTATATTTACATTTCAGAATGGTACTTAATTCTAGGCTTTATTAACATTTATTACTGGTTTACAACAACCCTTTCCATCTGACTCACTTATTTCATATGGCAGAATTTACAAGGATGTATTTGACACTTGTCTATCCTTTGTTGATTGATTACCACTCATTTTCTGGCTGCAGCAGTTATCTGATATTACAATACAGGTGGAAACTCTATTTGAGACTTGTTTAATCTTTATTACTGGATTGCATTACACTCTTTTCCAGGCTGCATCACTTATCTAATCTTACAGTACTAACAGAATCTTTCTTCTAGGCTTATTTGACCTTTATTAGTGGGTTACAACACTGAACTCTTTTACAATCTGTCTCACTTATATTCTATGACAATACCAGCTAAATAATTACTAACCTGCCTGGTGGCGCAACCTCAGCAGCCTATCAACATAGGCTCACTGATTCATGGAACGAACACCTGCAGCTGTAATATAAAGGAAGTAATATTGGAACATACGTCTCCATACTATAGGCTAGGATAGCATTTTTTATATACTTAATTACATGGATACTTACTCAGTAGTGGGGCGTTGGGCATTTGTCGGGCCTCCTGGATCCAACGGTTCAGTTAGTCCTCCTTCCATCGCTTCAGGTCTGCATGGTGGTGACGGACCTGTTCACCAGTCCTTGGAATGCCTGTGGCACTGGTGAGATCATGTGCCAACCGGTTCCATGCCTCTGCCTTGTACGCACCCCAGTGAACCTGGCCCTGCATGAGTTGTGCTTCATGATCATGGACTAGGAGCCAAACCATATATTTTGACTCTTCAACACCCCACCTTTGTGCTCTAAAGTGACTTCCCTCTCCTGCACCTGCCATCCTGACTGCAAATGGGTACCACAATCAGTTATGCTGTGTATTCCCGCCTATGGGGCTTATATGTACCAGTTTTCTCACACTTATCTGTGATTGGCCGTTTTGGATATTTATCAGCTTAAAAAAACCTGCTTTGTCATGCTTCTATTTCCATTCATTCCTATATATATGCTAATACTGCATTTCTCAGTACAACTGTCATGGCTTAGTGGTTCAGTACTTTGACTATGGTGCACAGTATCCCAGGTTCGACCCTGGGCATTGCTTTTTTTATTTTACTACTGTCTAGACAGGCTAGGAGGTGTGTCTGTGTAAAGGCGGCTTTGATACAGCTTGCCCAATGTTGCCTGATGGTAAGCTGGTTGGCGCTCTGCGCAGCTTCGCGCAAACGGCTTACGCTGGGTAATGCGTTATTTAGCTATGAGCACTCATATTATGCTGGGTGAAGCGCTGCTGAACTAAGGGCACTCATTTTAAGCATGCTAAAGTGCTGCTCAGCTCCGGGCACTCATATTAAACCTGTTAAACCACTGCTCACCTGCGGGCACTCATATTAAGCTTGTTAAAGTGCTGCTCACCTATGGGCACTCATATTAAGCTTATTAAAGTGCTGCTCACCTACGGGCACCCATATTCAGCTTGCTAAAGCCTTGCTAAGCTATGGGCAATTATGATCCTTTTTCTATATTTTATTATGTCGGATTTCTTCAAAAATACATGGCCCATTTCATTACATTTTACTTAAATTATAGTTTTATATATATATATATATATATATATATATATATATATGTCAGGGGATTGTTTCATGCTTATTTAAATAAAAATGGAAAATGATGTTGTGGGGGCTCGAACCGTGACTACCTCCTCTTTGGCCAACGTCTCTACCGCTAAGCTATTGCTACTTGGCTTAATTTGCATATTTAGATCTTATATGCTTTTCAATGTCTGCTAACTGTGGCTGAGCAGAGGGCATACCCGCGCAAATGAGTGCAACTACGGGCAAACATTTTGGAAATTAAAAAAAAATTAAACAGCTATTTTTACATTTTACATTACAGTTGGGTTTATAGTCTGTGAGGGCATGTGTGGTGTTGTGTTCCTTGACATTTCCGCGGACTCGCTCATGGGTGTTTACTTTCAGGACTCTGACTCTTCTGGGGGCATGTCCCTTTGCAGAACGCGGCATTCGGTCACGCCCCCTACTTTCCTACATGGACCGTGTTAGCCTAGGGTATGATTTAGCATGCCCTCATGAATATGCATGGCATGCTGACGTCATACCGTTAGACTGCAGCCTCCGTGTAAGACATATTAACTCTTACACGGAGGTTTTGTGAATCCGGCCCACAAAATGTTCTTAAAATTTCTATGGTTCCCAAAAACAAAATTGTATATCCTTCCAAAATCATATTAGACCATGGGATTTAGGGGGAATAAACTTTCCAGATCTTGAATCTTATATTATAGCATCCATTATTAAATTAGTCATTAATTGGTTTGACTCATATTTCTCATTTGCTTGGAAATCCTTTCATACCATCATCTTTCTTCATGAAAATAAATTAGCTGGTGATCTCTTAATAGATAACCACAGGCTTTCACAATGGTATATAATAGGTATTAATATCCAATATAATATTGTAAAACCTACTAAAGCAAACTTGATAAATCACATGTATAAAACTATAAGATCCTTTATAAATTCAAATCTTGATGTAAAACTTTGATGGGAATTATTAATGCCTTTTAAAAATTCTAAAAACTACACTAGCAGAATTCATATGAATGTACTCCAGACTGGGAATCAAAACAATTCATCTGTTGGGAACACTGTTAAAGAAATGTATCAGTACTACATGCTCATGAAATAAAAAAATAGTTATAATTTTCCAGACACAGACTGGATTATTTTAAACAGTATCTTATCTCATTCCCAAGATCTTTGTACATTAATAAATAACTCTTCATTTAAAACTATAGCTAAGTTGATTTTTCATCTACAAAAATTGATATACCATAATCAAAGCTGGCCTAAATTAACCTCTAATATATATAACATTTTAATAAAATATAAAACTATTCCCAAACAGACATTTTGGGAAATTATCAATAAAGATCAAATATTAAACTTGTCCTCTGAAACCAAATGTAACCTGTTATATTCTGTGAGATCAACTTCTAATCTCCAATTGTGAGAAATCTTCACATGGAAATTTCTACACAGAGCTTTCTATACTCCTAATAAAGTCGCTAAAATATAATCATCTAGTTCCATTATTTGTTGGAGATGTTCTAGGGAATGTTCAGCTGACTGGGAACATATTATTTATGATTGTATTAAAATCAACAAATACTGGATAGAAATAGGTAAATTTTGCCAAGCCATATTCCCAAATATATTCATTTTATCCAAATCTCTAATTTTACTAAATGTAAATGCTATGAACAACATGAAAAAAGCAATTTGTACCTTATTCTAACAGTCTTAGCAGTGGCAAGAAAATGTTTGACACAAAAATAAAATCATCTGAACCACCATCCATTGAAGAATTTCTATTATTATTACAAGAATCAGCTTACATGGAAATAAAAGTCAAAGAAACAAGAATCTTTCCCCGTAAATGGACTGATAATCCTTGGACTAAAGTCATTGACTTAATTGAAACTTTAAGAAATAATGCACCATCTATAATTTGACTGAATGTTCATAATTACTTTGTTGATTTGATATATGAAAATATCTATTGTCTCTTTCTGCATGGAAATTTGTTTTTCATATTAGGCCAGTTGCATATACTGTATATAATTATTCTTTTAAACTTGTATTAGACTGTTTGTAATATACACGCGTTTAAATTTAATAAAAATATTTGAACAAAAAAAAGAAACTGTGGGAGTATTTTCAAGCTGTATGTCTGAGATAGCTCCTATGTCTCCCTATTTGGCAAATAAAGGTCCCTGCAGCTATTATTGCTAAAGCCCGAGATTCTTTGGTATCTACTGGGAAAAGGTACTACACCATGCCCCTCGTGGGCCTGCTGACAATACCAACACATGTTCACAATGAATTCATAATGTCCCAACCAACACAGTGCATGAATCTCACACATAAAGAGTATGGCTGATCATCACATATGCTTGCTTATAATGAGGCTATGTTTTCTGAGTCACACAGTAAGCCTTTTAATGGTACAATAATTATTTTAAGAAAGACAAAAAGAAGGAATTTGCAAATATTCTTCTCTTTCTTCCCTTAGAAAATACAGTTCATTTATTTACATTTGCATTAATGATTCAACATGGATTGGAGCTACATGTGAATAATCTAATAGTAAAAGATATTTTTCCTGAAGCCTGTCGTGATATTATTTGCAGGAAGAATTATAGCTACATCAGTAATCTGCCATTAATTTGATTTATAAATGTAAAATGCATATAATCAAGCTGACTTATTTATAGCCATATAACAATATCCCCATTAATTTGTCTGAACCACTGAACACAATTTTGTCATAAGACATATGCTTACCACACCTGCAAATGTGCCAGTGTTGAACAAATTTGAAAATTTTAGAAATCTTTGGTATCTAAAAGAGGCTTGGGATTTTTTTTTTCATTTACTGGTAAATGAAACGTCCTAGTTTTTTTCTCCTGGAATTAACCTTTGGAACTAGGACATGCTAAACAATGTAATATACAGTTATGAGAATATGGAAAAAGTGAAATGTAGCTGGCAAATGTAAAATCTGGGAACAAATACTGTGTTCAAAAACTACTCCTTCTCCCACATGGACAAAAAAAAACTATTTGCAAAACACCACTTAAGCTGACATATCATAGTTTTTCTACTCATTTGCCTTCTAAGCATAGAAAGCCTTAAACATAATAAAAATGCATTCCCTTCAAGCCAGATCTAGGCCCTGAGTCATGGCAGATACCTTCCAAGAGTTCACTTTTCTTTAGAAACCCCTTCCTAAAATCATCCTGAATAAAGTCCTGTCAGGGCCATTACAGATGTTGTTATTGGCTTTGGCTAGAACTTACAGAGTTTATCAAGGATGGTTTTAGGAGGTTGTCTCTAAACAAAGGTGGTTGGGAGAACACTGCCTTGACCAGATGAGGTGAAGTTAGAGGTGAATTTGTCAGCAAGGATATTAGCAGATTATTTAGGATCACAGCAGGTTCTACCATTTAGTATCATCTCAGAACCGTTCTGTGAGTTGCATCTACTTTTGTAAAGATCATCTTGCAATTGTCTATGGTGGAATGATATCTTTACATTTAAAGTACCACTTCCACTTCCTTTTTTAGGTCTACTGAATCTGCTGTGTGGATCCCCCTTCCAGTCACTCTATTCTCTTCTCCACTTAGTGAGACATGCATCTATAGTCTAGGTGAAGGCCCTCCAATCCATCCATTGTCTGACTGATATGCCTTATCAATCTATTAGCCCCTTTTGGAGGTGAAAGCTTAGTACTTGGTACAGTCCAGGTCACAAGCCACTTGGAGTATGTACATACTAAGATGCATGTTGCTGATGACTTACTTGCATTCCTGTGCATGGCACCATTGCAGCAAGCTGACCTAACACCCAGACTTCAGCATGGATGAGCTGATGTGAGCTACTTAGTCCGGCCCTCCCCCACTCAGATCCTATAACACCAGTAGTAGTACTAGATGGACAAAGATCCTTACATGCACAGTCAGGACATTATATTTGTCACAGTGTCTGGTCTGTACTTTTTAATGTGCCATTTAACGGTTTTGCTCACCTGATGTAAGCCCTTTTTTATAATAGTACAAAGGAGGGTTAATATAAAGACCTTGTACAGTCTTCCTTTTTTGTAGAGTTGGTTGATATAAGAACCCCAACATATGGGTTATTTATTGATTTATTGAATATGAAATTTGGTAAACAGGTAAGCAGACTGGACAGCTAAACTTTTCTAGCCATGACTTGGGCTTCTGAGGGGCAAAGTATATAACATAATAAAAAGAAAATATTACAAAACTGAAATTACAATTATATCACATGATAAAAGTGAATATCAAAAGTAAACACACAGAAAAGGGGTAGCAAGAAACAACACTATTCACAATATTTCAACCAATGAGGAAGTGAACAATATAGCATTTTTAGGATGGATTTCTCTTAGTAGAGTGACTGCTATATATAGCAACTGTAAATATTCCATTTACAGTTAGTCTACAAACCTACTGCAACTTATCTAGTCTAGAGAAAGTAATTACAGGCAGTTTCTTGTAGTAGATATCCCTTCAGTTTAGCTTTCAAACAATTCAATGTTATTAGATAATGCACTTCTTTAAGAAGCTGATTCCATGTTGCTGGCCTGAGTTTAGTGTAGATCCTTTAGGCTATGTTAATGTCAAAATGCGGTCTCTTGAAAGAAATGTCATCATCCGGTCTTCCTCTCAGTAAGTGTGAATGTTATCTTAAGTGTAAGGTTGAATTTAGTGGAGGAATTGATCCTGCAAGATAATTTTGAAAATTTGAATGTTGAGTAACACTGTAGTTTGTCTAGTAACCAGTACACAATGAATTGATTCAAGCTGAAACATAGGCCATTGAGTCAACTGATGCTTATTCCTCAGAATTAAATAATCAATCCAAAAAGTATAGAATTATTAACATATGCTGTATCAAAAGGTGCAAATGAGGGGCACATTACTGAGAGATTCAAACATGAAATTAAATAGTAGAATTGATATGTGCAGAATGAGTGAGTATAATAAGTTCATATAGTGGAAAAGTTCACTCAAGAATTTAATGGGTGCAATGTTGCATGACAGGTGAAAAATCCTAAAACGGTTGTTGAACAGTACAATGAATCATTAATATTTTACCTAGTAGAAGAAGAAATAGAAGAAAAAGAAGACACATGTTGTTGATACATTTTGCTCGATGTACAAGTTACAAATATTATAAAAAGAAATGCCCTGTAAGAAATCAAGTTTGTAGAACCCATACAAAAAGAAATAACTTTGCTAAAGTGTGTAAAATAAAAAAAAAACTTGCAGTCAAATGATTGCACATAATGGAAAAAGGTGACAAAGGTCCATTCTTGTGGATGCCATTTTAAGCTGAGAATGATCAAAAAGAAAATGGTGAGCAATATAAAAGAAAAGTATTGGAAACAATCAGAAACTAGTATGAAACTCAGTGATGCAAACCTAGAAACTATCATAATTGTTGTGATTAGACTAAATACTGAAACAGTGCTTAAAATGCTAGATTTCAAAGGGACAAAACAAAACCATACATGTAATTGTATGTATTTCATTTTTATTTAACAAATTGTTTACATATTCCTGTTATCATGTTATTATGCAAACCCAAAAGGTTGCAAAGTGCTTATTTGTGAAAATAGGATACAAAGTTCAGCTTTCCTTTCCATGTAGCCAGTATGGCAAATCATCATCATCATCATCACCATCACCCCCCTTTATCCCATTTTCTACATGGGGTTAGGGTATCATGTTAACTGTTGCCAATATATGGCAAATGGCAAATATATGGCAAATATAGTCAATATGACAAATGATGTTTGACATCTGGTCATATGACTTTTCAGAGGCTTGGTAGTAAAAAAACAACAGCATGAACACACAGTTTGTATGAACACTTGTCTGGATGAGGTTGCTTACATGATAAATAGATCTATTCATTGGTTTTGGACTAGTAAGTAGAGGCTTAAAGTATTAACACACATATTCTGCATTATTAACAGTACTGCACACAAAAAAGAAAGTTCAGTAGCTTTGATGGGAATAAGATCAAACAGAACTACTTGGAGAGTATGGGTATGATTAAGAAAGTGGCTGAGGTTAACAACATACTTCATAGGTTCATAGGTTCATAGGTGGGTACTAGGTTATCTGCCCAAAGGCATTTATAAGCCTAGCCAGAATGTGTTGGCTTTCGCCACCCCCTTAGATTAGTTCCCTGTGCCTCTGTCCAGCAGAGCCACTGAAGTGATCCCCGAGGTAAACTTTCTGTTTCCCATACACTCATCAAGGATTGTTTTGAAGAGTGTTAGCAAGGAGCTCTGCCTAATGTAGATTGAGATCTTGTTCCAAAGCATGGGAAGTCTCTGGGACAGGAATCTATCCCTCCTGCATGTCCTATTTATTGTTGTGGTGAGGTTTAGATCCCTAGAGCGTGTGGTTCGAGGGGATAAGGTTTTCTTTAGGTGGAGCATGTCCAACTATTCTGGGTTGAACATGGCCTTGTATGTCAGGCAGAGATCACCTCTGAGTAGGCGGTATGCAACTGAGTACAACTGGAGTTTCTTCAGTCGAGCTGCATAGGGCATCTATTTGAGGCCGTTGATCCTCTTGGTGAGGTACTTCTGTGGTCATTCCAGCTGTTGCAGGTGTCTTGTAAGGTACATCCCAAATGGGGCATTGTACTCTAAGATGGGTCTGATGAGTGATGAGTAGAGGGGCACAATGACCTCTTTTGATCTGGATGTGAACCCTTTTGTGATTAGGTCGGCCATGTAGAAGGATTTTCTAATCACTTTGGCAATGTGATTATCAAAGGTGAGATTACTATCTACTTGGGTCCCCCGATCCCTTATTATGTCTTCCGTATTTAGGGGGCTACCGACTATGTGGTAGTTTGTGGGTACTTTATTTTTTCCAAAGGGGATGACTATGCACTTTTTGGCATTTAGCTTGAGGCCATGATTTTGACACCATGTATCCATCTCAGTGAGACTCTTTTGAAGGATGCCTGTGTCAGCTGAAGAGTCAATTATAGCCCCTAGTTTGCAGTCGTCTGCCAACTTGGTCAGCCATAGTCCTCCTGTGCTTGCCTGTACCTCTGAGAAGTATATGCTGAACAGGAGGAGTCCTAGGACTGAGCCCTGGGGAACGTCACTTGTAACCAGTTTAGAGTCGGACCTAGCTCCCACAACTCTCACCATGTGAGTTCTGTCTGTGAGCCAGTTGGCAACCCATCTTGTGATGTAGGGGTTTATGTTCAGGCTGGTGAGCTTGTCTATAATACCAGAATGGGGAATGGTGTCAAAGGCCTTAGCGAAGTCTAGGTAGGCTGTGTGTACCACCTTTCCCTCATCTATAGCCTTGGTAGCTGTCTCAAAGAAGTCCACCAGGTTTAGGAGGCATGATCTGCCCTTAACAAAGCCAAACTGGGTAGGGTCCAGTGTTTGGAGGTTCCCAATGTCTCTGTTAATGAGTTCCATGATGATGCGCTCCATAGCCTTGCAGACCAAGCAAGTCAGGCTTATAGGGGATAGTTTCCAGGGTCTGTTGTGGTTCCACCTTTGTGGAGCAGATTAACCATTGCTGTGCGCCACTCTATGGTTATGTAGCCTGTGGAGAGACTGAGTTTGAACAGTATGTTTTGGTGAGGGGTTAGTTCATCTTTGAGCTAGTGTAGGATGCAGCCTGGGACACCATCCGGTCCCATTGATGCTGTGTTTTTGGCTTTGGAGAGGGCTGTTTTAACCTGAGTGTCTGTGATTTCAGGAACTCTACATTCTTCTGGTATGGTTATGGGCCCTTTTGGAGGCTAGAGGGGGTGAAGTTTGCGCTGAACCTGTCTGCCAGGATGTTGGTGATATCAGTCAGTTCAGTGTATTTTGTGCCATTCTGCACTAACTCCCAGCAGATCTGAGCATTGCCACTTAGATTCTTGACATAGCTAAAGAATGCCTTGTGGTTATCTTTGGAGTCCTTGGCAATTTTTCTTTTGAAGCTCGCCTTGGATGATTTTATGAGGGATCGTAGTTTCTTGCTGATACAGATCAGGGATTTCTTATCTTCTTGTGATTTTACTCTTTTCTGTACTAGTTTCCTCCTTCTATTGTATAGCTTGTTTATGTCAGGAGTCCACCAGATTGGTTTCCTTTTCTTGGAGGAGTGAGTCTTGGTTTTGCTTGGGATGGCACAATCCATGCATTCTTGTAGCTGACTGTAGAATGCATTAGTAAAGGATTTTGCAGCTTGGACAGTGTTATCCTTCATCATGGGGGCTTTGAAACTTTCCACCTCGGTCTTAAGTAATGTGAAGTTTGCTTTTGAAAAGTTTTTCACAGTGGCTTTTTTGTCTGGGGTGGGGACGGAATATGGATATCCAAAGTGATTTGTTTATGGTCAGATCAAACCAGCGAGGGGTTGACCTCTGGTGTGGAACACCGGTCTCCCATGTTGGTAATGACCAGGTCCAATATGTTATCACCTCTGGTGGGAGTGTTGACAAGTTGAACCAGGGCGTTTGAGTTTATAAATTCTAGGAAAAGTTAGGCAAGGGAGCTAGTACTTGAGTAGTTCTCCCAGTTAATGTTTGGGTAATTGAAATCATTCAATATTAGGGTGTTTGGTAGGACCTTTATGTTTCACAGTGTTTCCAGAAATGTGGAATGGGGGTCCTGGGACATGGTGGGTGATCTGTAGCAAGCTACAATTTGAATTGCAGTTTTGCCCATTGTTAGTTGCATGTGGATGATCTCTGAAGCATCATGCTGTGCCACTAACCTAGAGGTGTGTGTATCCTTGATGAATATGGATACGCCCCCACGTTTTGTATTTCAGTTTGGGTTCTGTGGCCGAAATGTATGGTATGAGTTGTAGCCTGGTAGTGCTGGGGTGCTCTCTGGAGCCTTAAACCAGGTTTCTGTTACTGCACATATATCAATTTTCTCCATACTGAGGAGTGCCTTGAGTGCGTGCATTTTGAGGTTTAGACTTCTGGCATTGAGTAGCATTACCCTCAGTTTTTTATTACTTGTGCTATTTATGACGGTGGGTTTGTCTTTTGAGCCTAGCCTAAAAAAAAGCACTATGGGGGTGGCAAGAGCCTTGGCAAGTATTCGAAAGCCTAAGGGAGACAGGTGCAAGCTGTCTCTAGCAAAGCAGCGTGGCTTGTCGAGCATGTCATCCCAGGCAGACAGACACTAGATCCCCTTTGAATGACACCAGAAACTTAGCCAATTGTTGAAATCAAGATTTTTTTCTTAATACTGTAGTATCATTCTTGGTGAGGGCAGGATACTACTCAGAGTCAGGGTCATACCAGCCTGGGCTACATGATCAGAGAGCTCTTCCATGCCCCTTTTCATGTAGTCCAGGGAGGTACAGCTCAGGTCATTCACATCGACATGGACAATGACAGAGTCATATTTGTACTTGTTCTGGAGTGACCTGAGTGCTTGTGTTATGTGGCGGATCCTGGCACCTAACAGGCAGCTAACAGTAACCTTCTCCTTATTCAGCCTAGTGAGTCTGACGTCACTGTGTCTGACTATAGAGTCACCTATTACTAGTATGTTGGGTATGTTATTTTGCCTTAAGGGCTGTGATTGCATGGCACACTAGTTTTGTGAAGTATATGTTTCATGGTTTGTGTTGGGGGGTGGAGGTTGCTTGGATGTTTGCTTTGGAGGTCTCTGTTGGTTTTGCAGATTTTTATTTAGAGCCTCCGAGTATGTTTCCATGTATTTATGTGTGTTTTTTTGCCAGTGCTGGTTTAATAGGTCTATGTAAGACTGGTGGTGTGATGCAAGTATTTCCTTTCTCCTCTCGACTGTCTGAGCCAGTCTTGGGTTGAGAGAGCTTAGCCTCTAGTTTGGCTGTATAGCTGCATCTCTCTACTGGGAAGCCAGGTAGCATTTGTATCACAGAGATTCATTAGAGCTTAATAAAACAATAAACAAAGGTCATTATCTATTTCACACAAATGAGGATGTCATTTTTCTCCCATGTTTGGAGCAAAGTACTTGGCACTTTTTTCTTAGTATATATTTTGGTAAATTAAGTTTGCTGAAGAGAGTTCCATGCTTTGAAATTTTCATCTCATGACTGTGAAAGAACAGATCTTAAGGCTTCAACTTAGCCTGTCATGAGGACCTGAAGTATTTCAGAAAGCTATTGCTGAGATTATTTAGAGACTTGGTAGAGTTACTTACATCAGTATTGTATACTTAGTAATATAGCTATAGTATTTAATTATATCACATAACTGACATGACATAGCATGGGGTCAGGCCAAAGAAAATTGTGATAAGAGACTAACAGAACTAATGAAGAGACAAAGATACAATGATCTCAAGCTGAATAAAATTAAATGTAAGGTTTGAGTTACAGGGCCGGACTCGGAAAAAGTTGAAGAAACCAATGCATTTCACTGATATCAGTCAGAAACTTGTGGATAATACTGTAATATGCAAATGTACTACAACAAACTCAAAATAGCTCAGTGCACAATGAAGTATCACAGTACCAACAGAACAATAAACAAATCCACAAGTAATCTGTAAGCAATGAGAAATTTGTCCAGTCACAGTGTACAGTAACAAAGTTATGGAAAGATGATAATTCAAGCATCCTGATAGTTATATAAGCATATATGTAACATAATCTGTCCAGTAAGGTTAAGGACTACTGAGGAATGTAACTGAATCCATTATGATAAAAAAGATGTCAACTATCCCAATGCAAACAGCATAGCATTCATAAAATATATTTTCAGGAATAGACCCAAAAACGTCACAGACAATAATGGATATTTCCGTAATTCATCCACTAACTAAAATCATGCTTCAAACCTGCAATGACTTGTGCACACACCCAAGGAAGGTAGGAGATAGAAAAGAAGATGTGGGGTATAGCTGAAGAAGATGGACACTCAAGACAAATGTTGGAATAGGAAAATCTGAGGGGAAGACAGAGGGGTATGGGAAAGCTTTTTTATTTATTTATTTTTTTTGAATAAGACTATTTTTTTGTTGTTTGTTAAGAATAGAAGGAAAGGAAAACTCATGGAAAGAGGAAGATAAGGACATCACAGCAGTAGCAGGTATACCCATAGAACAGCTAGAACAACACAAGAAAGACAAAAGTTGGAAAAAAAAAACAGTAAGGACAGGTAAATTACACAGACAGCACACTATAAAATACAGGCAGTAGGGTGGGGATGCATACCAACCATGGTGAAATGCAGAAAAATATGTTTATCTATGCATATCATAAACAGTGTGACAGTCATACCTGGATGTGTATGACCCATGGTAGATGTGTGTTGTAGGGTAATAAATAGGGATCACAGTACACATTGGATAAATAAACAAATATCCCGTTAGTCCATTAGCAGTGCAGGCATACACCAAGTAGCATCACAAATGAGCCAGTGCATGCCTAAAATGCTAGATAACTCCCATTAGAGGACAGAAACAAAGCTATAACCATGTATATGAAAGGCAAACAACCAAGCAATGTGCAAAACAGAAGGACTGCAGAAGAGCAACAAAGGCTGCTACATGTCAAGTAGGTGTACACAACACAAACAAATGTGTAATGGAATGCATGTGTATGTAAGTCTGCCAGTGGTATAAATGGAATGTACATGAAAGCAAGGTCGATACTAATACACACACCAATGACATATAATAATGTGTTCAAAATGTAAGTACCCCATTAATGCATGGCCTTATATGTCCTTTTCATAAACAGAACATCAGTATTCTTTGTTTAACAGTCCTTTTGGATTAGACAAACTCATCCAGGTCATTAGCTTTGTAAGAATGTATGAATGCTCAAACCAGGAGATTGTACTATCTGTCTTTAATAATTTATATGAGCAGCCACAAAGTGTCATTGTTAAAATGAGAAGCATGTGATGTGACAATATTGTTGACAATACGCAATCCATATGACAAACAACCGAGATAGACAGCTTGATATAATTACTACAATAGTAAAAACAATGTTATATGTTCAGTCACCACAGCTGGTGACATATGGGAATCTAATATATCTGGTACTAACAGTATTGTATGTGTACATCTGTATGCATTATCTACCAAAAAGTATTAATAGTCACTAGCCTGAAAAATCAAGACATTGTGAATATGCTTGCCAAATACAAACTGCTGCAGTCAAATGTCTATATGCACAAATGTCAGTAAACATAGCCTAGAACTGTGTTTCTTCAAAATCACTCAAGTTGTTGGAGGCAGCTACAATAGCAGTGTTGACTGCTGGTTGTGCTAAATATGAACTGCTACAATCAAATGCCTATCTGGCATAAGCAACAGTAATCCTACACTAGAACTGTGTTTCTACAAAAACATCCAAGGTGTTGGGAGGAAGTAAAATACCAATGCAAACCCTGACATAGCAGATCCCCATTCATTCAGTGAAATGGCTGGCTATACACAACAATCACTGGAAAACACAACCCTACATACAAGTGTGCCAAACTATGCATCAAAAGCAGCATAAAAGCACTTAGAGTTGCATGCAAAATATCCGGCTGAAACCCAACTGTTATTGAGGTTGTGGATTCCAAGTCAAAAACTGTATGCTGAGAATAAAGACTCACTGATACATGAAAGTTCAACATTTTAAATTTCAATCACAGTTATAAGCACAGGTATCATGTGATGATTTCACTTAATTTACTGAAGCATGATGGATACTCCTGCATTCCCTTAACATATATTTTCCTGACCTGAAAACAGAAAAGAGAATGTGAAAATGATATATTCATCAAATAACAGTAATATACACTTTTCAGCACAATTCCTAAACAGTTATTTCTAAAGAACATTAGATAATCACAATATCCGCGGCGCTACAGCAAGAGGTTCTCCTGTTCGATTCTCGCCTGGAGTGCCTTCTGTGTAGAGTCTGCATGTCTGCCCCGTGGTTGAGTGGCCTCCGAAATACATGTGTAAATGGGCGTGCCTTCGCTGAAGGTTGGGTGTCGGGCTGGCAACCCGGCACCATAAAAATCGATTGCCAATCATTAGCGGACCGGAGTTCCACTGTGGTGACCCCTAACTGGGAAAAGACCAACAAACATTAGATAATCACAATACATGTTTGACAGTGTTATAATCTTTAAACAGACTGGAGGAGATGTGTTTCATATCTGCAACCACAATCAATATCCAAACTCGAAACTTGAGAGCTACCTGTTTAGTTATGACATCTTGGGTGAAATAGCATGTTTTGAATGCAGTGAAAATACTTCTTTTTATGATATGAACATGTGTTGCTCATTTAGCTAAAGAGTGAAAATTTCCTCCTTGTTGGCACTGTGTTCAGAAACCTTAATAGTAATGGACAGCATCCATTCCAGACAGTGGACAGTGTCATGTAACATAGAGCTGCTGTGGACAGAACCATACAAGTTGCTGTACATTGGCGAAACAGTAATGTAAGTGTGAGGGCCAAGATATTCCTTGCCAAAGTGGGCATCACTAAAAAAGTACATATATCTTCCCTGTTCTACACTTAAACTGTTAGTCTGGTCATGTGATTCCATCAGAAAATGAGGCTGACGTTGTTAATGAACTGAACATAATATTTCGTGATGATACAGACCTTGGCAACACTTTTACAAAGTACACAATATTTTCCAAAGAATTGTTGACATAGACCAATCTTTTAGCAAGTTTTACTGACTCTGCTGTTAAATATTACAAATATGTTTATAGCAATTCTTGCAACCATGCTCAAAATATATATTAATATCAAAAAGTAGAATATTCTTCTATAAATAAATGCTTTAGGTAGATTAAAACAAAATAACAGTTTCAGGTATGTGTTCCCTGTCTGGATTTGAGCGCACAGCATGCCAAAATGTAAGCATTCTGGTCTGTTGCCTTACAAGCTGAGCTATTAGCACATTATGCTCTCAAACAAACAAGTGCTGCTGTACAAACTCTGTTGTCAGACAGCTGATGTTATCAGAGCATTGTAGATTACAAGCATATTCATAGGACTTTGATGACTACCTCAGTTATTCATAAACATGCACAGCATGGACATTAATATCATGTTTTGAAATATGTTTTCCCAAAAATGCTTTGAGTGAATTAAACCAAGACAACACTTACAGATATATGTTTACCCTCTGAGGATTGGACTCAATGATTCATCAACATTGAGACAGGCTGGCTGGCTGGTTGCCTTACAGGGCAAACTTACAGTCAGCAGGTGTGCATTTTAGAAAACAGGTACTGGAGGTGTTTATTAGAAGTCCTGCAGAGAACAGATAAGTACAGAAATTGTAAAAACATATTAGACATTTTATTGTAAAAGAAATCAATCCACATATAACTGAAAACATACATGTAAGCAGTCGAACAAGTATTCATTTTTAGCTTAAGTAAACATGTCTGTGTACTTTCTTAGGAGGAATGAATGAATTAATGAAGCTATGTATGTGTTTTTATTCCAATGGATAATGGTGCAATAGGAGATACTATGGTACTATAACAGAGAATTATGAAGTGCGCAGTCATCCACAGCCTTGGCACTATAGGTGTCAGTAATGCACAATGGCAGTGGTTATGTGTAATTATGTCACTAGATGTTGTAAAACATATGTAAAGCTACAAAGGTCCTAATTATGGATATTATATACATTATTTAACAAACAGCAGAAACACCATGGCACTTGGCAGTCCAATAGCAGGCAAAAAAAAAACAAAATAAACTTAAAAAACTCCAAAAACACTTTTAATATAAAACAAAATAAATGTGCCCCGGGATTCATGAACGCTGCGCCAGGCGGACGCATAGCGTAGGCGTTACAACACCAAATATGGCCGCCGAGCGATTCAGGTACGATCCAATTCCACGTGCACTACCGGCGTGCGCCAGATCTGCGCCGCCTCCGGCGTAGGTATTCTAAAGACCCCATGTGCGGTGTTGCACCATGCAAATGAAGGCATATAGCGATGCACGAAGTGGTGCAGGCATGGCATAAGGGCATGGCAATGTAAACCAAAAAAAACGGTTTACATTTACCCAAACATAACATAGGAGTAACGGAAGGCTGTCAACGTCAGGTATCACACTGTTGCCATATGCCAATGGTGAAAGACACAGAGAATGTCAAAAGAAAACATGCACAACACGTAAATAATAACATAAATGGTATGTCCACAGAAACTCACAGCAGAACCCCAGGACATGTCTGCGGAAGGTGCTAAACAATGAAATAATATGACAATGTCATAAAACAGCAGTGTAATACACATCAGCTTCACAGCCACAACACACCATGGTATGCATGGAAAGCCACATCCACGGTGCAAGGGTTGCCAAGGAGTCGCGGCAGTGTTCGGTGCAGTAACTATGAATTAAAAGTCAATGCTATGCAAATGAGGCAGATAATACTGAATCGCAAAACCCCCGCCGGCGTAAGGCTGTACCAAATGGCGCAGCGGTAATACACCGAGGAGTGGCTCAGAGGGAATACATGTCACCTGCAGAGGGGTGTGCCACTGTAGGAGGAAGCACATTGGAGCTCAGCAAACCTGGGCTGTACATTGCACATCACAGCTGCAGGACCGGCGTGTGGGGAAATAGTTGAGCTGAGAGCACACAATGCACGCAGAGGTGCATGTGCACGAGGATGACTATGTTCCCTTAACCCAGTCATGTGACGCTTGCCCCGCAAATAACATCGGATACAGGAAGGTGATGTTGAGAATATGAGGAAATGCGGAAGCATTGTAATTGGAATAGTAATGAGCAATCAACAGTAATCAACCCACAAAGGCCAATCGGTGGCAGCTGACAACTCTGCATGCAGAAACATGCAAAACGGGATAGGGGAGGCATATGAATGCAAAGAAAGTAGGGGAGGTAGCAGATTGCAAAGAGTGAAGACCTGACGCAGCAGAGCCAAGTAGACAGGCAGCATAATGGCGGCAGCACACAAAACGCACGATATACCATGTCCCAGAAACTACACATGACAGGGCTCTGCAGGATGCATGCCAGGAAATAGTAGGTGCAACGTGCAGAAACAGTAAGGTAAGGTCGAAAGCTAATCCATTGCAGGCAAGAGTAATGCAACACCAAAGGCAACAGCGTTGCAGTGCCAACGGTAAAACACGGAAGATAATCCCCAGATACGGCCGCACAGACACACCCTATGACATCACCGGTTGTACAGCACAACAGTATAAAGTGTGAATGCACACAACACACAGCCGTGTATTCCCAAACGCCGCACCATAGGTGTAAACACACGGGGAACTTTTAAAATGTACATGTTGGGTGCGCATTGGCGTGATCCATCAGCATGTGTTAGAGACAGGCGGAGTTGTGGAGGAGGGTGCCGACAACTACCGTGAGGCCGCAGAGGAGAAGGAGAGTGTTCAGACCAAGGGTAACCTACCATGGGCTACAAGACCTGGAGATAGTAGAGCGTTACAGGGTGGATAGGGACACGTTACAGCAAATAGTGGAGCTGTGCCGCCACGCCTGAGAACAAGAAACAACAGAGGAGCCCATCCCAGTGGACACAAAGGTATGTGTAAGCTTGCGAATACTGGCCACAGGTACCTTTCAAAGGCCAACTGGGGATATAATGGGCATCTCACAGGCATCAGCATCCAGGGTACTACACCAGTTTCTGGATGCCATGTTACCACATGCCAATGAGCATATATACTTCCCCAAATCTCAGGAGGAGTTGGCTAGCAATATCGCCACTTCCACCATGTGGCACAATACCGGAGGTACTGGGTGCGATAGACTATGCGCACATACAAATCAAGTCACCACCTGGGGAGCAGGGTAGGCGCTACATAAACCGCAAGGGATTCCCTCCATCAATTGCCAGGTGGGTGTGCAATGCGCAGGGCATTATCATGGATGTGTGTGCTGGCAGCCCTGGAAGCTACCACGACTCCCATATCTGGCATGCCTCACAGCTGTACCAGGTATTCGCCAGAGGACATCCCACAATGCCACCTTGTGGGGGATGCTGGCTATGCACTGGAGCCGTGGATGATGACTTCCATCAGAAATGCACACACACACATGCAAGAACGCCATAATGAGGGACACGCACAAACCAGAATAATCATAGAGCGTGTGTTTGGGATGCTGAAATCACAGTTCCGGTGCTTGGATACATCCGGTGGAGCCCTGCAGTACTCTCCAGGCACATGTGCCCACATATTCATAGTATGTGCCATGCTACATAATATGATCCTGCGGAAGCAGCTGCTGCAGGGACATAATGGTGAAGGGCCACAAAGCCCACCACAACTGCCAAGGCCAGTCCAGGCACAGAGTGTTCAGGACCATGAACACACTGTGCCAGCCCCAGTAGGCAGACGGAGGTGTACCCAATATGCCTATGCCCTGGCAAAGAGGGAACGTATAGCACATACTCTGACAGCGTAGGCCCCATGGACTGACACCTCCCTACCTGCACACACAGTGAAATGGACGTCACACAAACATGGCCACCCATAAAGTGTACCGTATGGGTGGCCCCATGTGCGACTCCAACATAGGCAGCACCCAAACACTGTACACCCAACAGCCAGCGGAGCATGGAATGCCAACACCTGAACCGTACTCGGGTCCTACAGCAGACGGCGTTGCTGTATGCTGCCATGTTTGCCGCAAGGTGTATACATATAGACATGTAGATATGTGCATATACAGATATGTAGATAGATATAATTACATATATAGAAATACATGTACACGTATACATATAAGTACAGCAGGTAAGACAGGGAATCAGAGGGATGTAAGGTGACAGAGAAGTAACACGCGATATCTGTACATAGTATACATAGTGAAAGACAACCTGAGCATCCGGGAGGTTTAACAGAAGAGGAAACTGCCACCCATGGAAAGGTCAACATACCGAAATGCATAAGGCCACAGTACAGTAACAGTACATGCGCGGGTAATACTATGATGATATGAGGGGGGAGGTAGACACTGCCGCTGGTGATGCGGCCCATGCAGGTACTGTGTGCAACCGTCCCTGTGACTGCCGCAGTATGTGTATGTGTGCGGTGAGGGTGCCGTGTGTTTCGCTGTGCGAGTGTAATGTGTGTGCCACTGTAAAATGTGTATGTTGGTGCCATGTGAGAGGCGGAGTGGAATAACATGTGTAGGCATACAGTACAGTAGCCACAGGCGTATGTACACCAGTAGTCCCAAAGTAGTACTGAGAGCCCCACCCTGGCTAGGTGTGTGGCGACGTATAACGATGCAAAGTGAAAATGTCCCAGAATGTACCACAGGAATATACCCCACATGAAATGGAAAGGACGTATGTACTAATCATGACCGTATGTATGACACCGATATGCTAATTGCAAAAGCGATACGTCGGCAAAGTTACACAGCAATAGGTATGTACCGCGAAATGCATGTGCTACCCGGTACTGATCGTGGCGTGTCGGCCCGTAAACACCGCTGTGTGTTCTACAAGTGTCAAACAAGCAATCGCCACCTGAATAGGTGGCAACCACTGACAAACAGGCCATCCCAAGTACAGGACCACAATGACTGTAAATATCTGGGACAGAATGACAAGGGATAGTCGTCACGTACAAACAACCGCAGATATACCACCGATGTGATGGAGGAATACATGCAGGAAGCACACGCAGGCGATACCAACACCGCATGACAACAACACAACCTACACTCCCAGAACAACAGACAAGTAACTGTCAACTCCCCAGGCAGGGATGGAGCACACAGACAAGCATACCGTGTATGTAGAGATGCAAGGCCCACAACCCGTATCCGTCACCTACAACCTCCGATATTCCCCATCGCACATATCAAAGGGATACAAGCCGTAATAGCAGCACAAACATACAGGCAGTCAATGACAGCTGCATAACTGCAACATCTCGCGTGGGAAATACTATCAACAGCGGATGCATACTTGCATCCATTGTTTAAAGGAATACAACAGCTATGTTACGCATCCGAATGCAAAACGCCATCAACAGGTGCCGTCAAGACAGGACACCCACATGTCAAACATAATACCATACCCAACACACACAATCCACGGCTAACACCACTGCGAAATGTACCTGTCGCCACACATAGCGGCTGCAGTTACACATAACATAACACAATACAGACCATCTCCATGAAGGTAGGGCAAATAGCCAACGCCCAGGTGAGGAATGCAACCATACCCTAGTTACGATGCGTAATGTACGAATGGAGTAGATGCACAGGTGATATGCGCACAAGTACACACTGAGGAACAGCTATTGGTGTGATGAACCCACATGTTGCAGGTATCGATGGATATAAGGATGACTCCCAGGATATTCAAACCGTATGCTCATACCGAAACAGTACTCCACAACGGATAGAGTAACAAATCAGAATACCGATACATGCAACGAAAAATGGAAGGAAACACTGACAAGGTATGTAGAACCCACGATATGTACGGGTGTGTAACGCATGATATGTATGACGAAGCTGTACTGTATGTGAATGGTGTTTGTAAGTAATGATACTTGTCCATAATGCAGAGAGTGGTGAAAGGTGGTTATGTAGTGCTGTCCTGCTGAGAATACCAACGACTGTGGACACCGTGTGCACAGCAGTGGGACATCATGTACACAGCCGGGATAACACAAGGGCTGCCACAGGGGGGCATAACAGGGAACAATGCCACACCACACGCCGATGCTGGCAGTGGATGTCCAACAAGGAAGTGCCATAGCAGGGGATAGGACATGTATGTATATTGTCACAGCACACATGTGTATGGGCATATACCGTCGATGTCATACGTAATGTGCGCCCGACGTGCACGTATGCCTTGCAGTAGGGGATACTATGTCAACTATGTGTAATGTAAAGCTGTCATGGTGGATATGACAGACATCATACACAGTATCACAGGCATATCATGCATAACGGAGTTATTGCCTATTGGTATGTACAATAACAGGATACATATGGCCTGTAGATATGGGACAGAGTAGTAGCATAATAGCCATCTGAAATGGAAGGAACACCAAGTAACCATGGCCAAACAATCTGTAGCAGGTGCAATGTGGGCAACAATGAAGTCCGGCAGGTCCATGTGTAAACACATGTGCAGTGTACACAGTAGTGTCACCTCCCCATGGTAGTGTCCAGTGAACAGCAGAGGTGGGTGTCAACTGCATGTCTACACAGTACTGCTGCTGTGGTGGTACCATGACTACGTGTCACTCAAACAGCAAGGGAGCTATCACATGAACAGTGCCACTGTGTGTCCCTGTGGGATGTGCACAGGACCTATGTTCCACAGCATGGTGTGTGTTGTGTCTGCGGAAGTAACACAGAAGCCCAGCCCATGCAATGTGGCATGTGTGCACATATCCATGAGTGGTCCGTTCACACTGCCCACTGCAATTGCCATGTATGAGTACTACATGGATCAGTAATGCGGAGGACATGGTCCATGTCAGAGCAGAAGACACCCCTGTGTATGTGGTATGCAGATGTGTACAGATGTGTTTTCCGTCTGTCAGCCACATATGTAAACTGTCTGAGCCTGGTACACATCATGGCATGGCAATGCTGTGCCATGTAAAGTCATAGCCATTGTGGAAGGTACACCACGAATGTGGTATTGTAACCTTGCCCGTTTGTAGATGTGTGTATGCCACAGGTACAATGGCTACCTATGTACCAGCATCACACACAGTACAGATAGGTGTGGCCCTGCAGATGTGTACCCATGCCACAGTGGCATACGGTAAACACAGCACCATGTGGGGCATTTGTGTGTACAGCAACCATGTACAATTTGATATGCATGTACGGGGACAGTATCCATGTGATACTCAGTGGATGAATGTTGCTATGCAAAGGTGATGTGCATGCACCATGTGTCATACATCCTGATGCCATGACACCCACATGATGTATCTGCCACACCGACACCCATACGGTTGTTATCAGTATGAGCTGGTGGAGCTATAATGGTGCCAGGTATGTAGATGTGGGATATCTAGGCATGGACAGTACTCTGTGACAGCATGCTGTGTATGTAAGCAAATAGTGAACATGAGGGGCCCCATGACTGAGGACTGTGTAATGCCATATGTACCTGACATGTAGTAGGTAGCATGATATGCTTGCACCACTGTGTGTCCTGTCCAGGAGTCATATAGCCTAACATCCTGAGACACAGGGTATGATGTGCAGGTGGATGTGTGCGTTGCCAATACCAGAGCGTGGAATGGTGCTGAAGGGCAATGTGAGGACAATGTCTGATCTGTTGCCCTCTGTACCACCAACCACCCATGCAATGGTATGACAGGTGGCCAGCATGTGTATGTGGCATGCTGTGGCACACAGAAGCCCAACAAGGGTGCCAGTAAAGGCATGGAGGTCATCAATGAGTGCGTGAAGCACGTTTGTGAGGATGTGCCCCAGTGCCATACAGAATGGTCCAGTCATGGGTGTACGAATGCAGTCCCACACGTGCAATGCAGTGCCACCCATGTGTAGTACGATAGATGTGGCAGTGTGACGGTCAAGGTACACAATGTCCGACAACAGGCTAGCAGTGAATTCAGTGGGCTGGTGTGGAGACACATACCAAACAGGTTGGTGGGACATAACAGCTAGGTAGATCGGAAGGTGACATTGGGACAGTGTCTTAGGACATAACGTGTGCATGGCAGTACCATGTATGTGTCCACAGGGACACTATGATGTCCATGTATGGATTGCAACCCTGTAGTGAGTGAGAGTGTGTATTGTTGGTAAGTACACCATTGCCTGGCATGTTGCCAACATTATCTCAGTCTGCAATGCCTGGGTGACTGTTGTACGTGACATCGAATGTGGATGTAGCCAAACAACACAGACATACCACCACACTGCCTGAGGACCCACACTGCAATGTGCGGCAGTTATGTGTAGGTAGCTAGCCTTGGAGCATGTGATGGACCACGAGGACCCACCATGGCTGTCAAGTGATGCACCCCACACATGTGAATATACACCACCGTGCAACAGCCTGCACATGTGCCCATACAGCAGATGTGCATGGAACATGACCACCACCGTGGCGTCTGTGAAAAGGCCAGTACCGCCATGTCTCTGTGTGGAATAGCATGGTCCCTACCATTGCGTACATGCTACGGAAGTGCACTGTGGTATGTGTCAGCATAGTTATGTACACTGTCCATCTGCCGGGGTGCCATGCCATTAACAACCCCTGTCAGCAGACGTCAGTAGTACTGGCTGTAGAACACATGTTCCATGTATGCTGCGATGGGTGTGTGTCCAGGGTGTTGCTAGCAGGGCCGTGAAGCATATATGTTCATCTACCAAAGGGGGGATAACCCCAGGTTTAACACACCAGACACATGAAGGTATCGTGCATGCTGAGGGTAGTGTAGGTATGGTATGTGTTGTGTAATGTGTCACCCAGCAAGGTGGAGTGCATGCCTCAAGCATGTGTGGGTACATGGGTGTCCATTCTAGGGAAGTGTGGGTTGCTGTCAGCACATGGCAGTATCAGCTGTCTGAGGCCCAATGTACAGTATGACAACACAGACAGCATGTAACCTGTGGTGTACAGTGTAAGCTCTGTTGCGTGTTACAATGTGTCTAGCAGTCACAAACATGGGTATCTGAACATGGAGCACCTACGATGCATTGTGTTTGGCAAATATCCATTATGTGTGCAAAACAGTGTTTGATGTGGGATCCCCTCACCTGTGTGTGTTGCAGTCCAGGTATGTGCCTGGGAGGTATGATCCGTGTACAATCTGTACTTGCAGGTGCGCTGTGCAGAGCATGGAGGCAGGTCCCAGGCACTGCAGATAAATGTGAGTGGTGCACTAGTGTGTGTGCCTTGCTTTTGTGCAGCACAGTGGAAGGTGCAAGCATTGTCCCACATGACCCCATGCCGTGCCTGCCTGTTACAGCCCTGCTGGAGACAGTCATGTGAGACCACCACAGAGGCAATATAGCATGTGAAGATGTACATGTGTGCTCCACACCCCAGGCAGATGGCCGCAGGTCATGTGTGCCACAGCAGTGTGGTCGACCAGGACTGTCATAGTGGTCAGATACCACATGCCTGTATAAGTACAGTATGAGCATAGTCAACAGTTGCAGTGACAGAGTAGGTCAATGTACAGTGTCCCTGTGTTCAGACCACTGCCTACTGTACACTTGGCTAGACACACACCCAGAGGGTGAATATACCGGTGAGCCATCACATGTCCCAGTACACGTAGCCTGTGTAATGCCATCACAGGGCGGTCACAATAACATGTTGTATGACAGACATGTTGTACCAGGTGATGTGTCATGTGTGCATATGTTGAGTTGCACAGCCGTTCAGACGTCCGCAACATATCAATGCATGATGCCTAGTGTAACATGATGTGTGGAACTGCACTGTGATCCACAACAGGGTCATCTGAGACAGGTGTGTTGTGAATGGTGTAACCCATGGTTCCACGGGATATACACTGGTGCTGTTGGCTGCCATGCTGGGGCCACCAGTGGTGCCTGCAGTGGTCATACAGACATACTGCACACATTGTTCTGGCAGGAATGTCCATTGTTGTAGATGATGTGTTACTACGTGAAGGTAGGTGTGTGTTGTGAATGTTACCCATCCAGATGTGACCATCAGGCGCAGTCATGGTTGTCGACAGCATCACACCCATCCACAGCTGTCAGAACCCTGTCCCCAGAATGGGAGTCAGCTGCCCTCGTACTGTGTGACCTATGTACAGATGGCGGAACACCTCCTACTGGCTGGCTAACAGTGTCATCTAGGAAGGCTATGTGATGGCTGGAATACGCTGTTATAATGTATAATGCTGGTATCCCAATGAAGTACATGGAATCACACACAGTAAGCCATGGCTGGCATGTAAACCATGTACAACAATGACTGTGTGACAGACACAAACAATGCGGAGCCATGTTGAACATGCACCCATGAGAACACCAAATGAGGTATGTTGCACATATCGATGTACAACTGTCAGCTATGGCCACAGCATGGATGCAGACGCATATCCCCCACAGGCAGTACCACGCCATGTAGGTAGGGGGCATTGCACGACTACATGTGACAGTTGCTGTACCGCCACATGTACTGCATATCCGTCATGTAGGGGTAGCAGTGGTACGTGACTGTTGGACATGCCTGTACATATGACCATGTCTCACAGGATATGTGTTATGTGTGTACAACACGTGTTGTACCGTCATCAAGCTGTGAAGTGTATGGCTGCCAGTGTACCTGTGTGACATGTTCTGCAATGGGTGCAAAGGTATGCAGTAGTGCATTGCATGCCCACATGCCCCACACAGGTGCATAGCCTGAAGATACAATACAAAGAGGGTGTTGGATCATAGCAACCCACAAGAGGAGATGGGTACGGGTGGCAACCCACTACCACCTGTTCGGGTAAGGTGTGCATGTCCATGACACATTAGCACGCGAGAAGCTAGCAGTACAGCAGTACAGGGTGGCATGCATATATGTTCACTAATACCCCTGTGTGTCCCACCACTGGCCTGTGGACAGACAGACACCAACACAATGTGCAGCATTGACATGTGCACAGCACATCACCACTGGCTACTGTAGAACAGGCTTACTGTGTAGACATGTGCACAGAACGTCTCCGCCAGCCACACTCAAACACGTTATGTATTGAACCCCACCATTATTGTAGCCCATGCCACAGACAGATGTTCACGCATCTGTGTATGTACGTCTGGGAATGTCCCTGGCCTAGCAGTATAGCTGTGTCAGTGTTGCAAACAACATACTGAATGGGCTGTGTGTGTGAGGTGTGCGTCATACGTGTATGGTCCGATGGATGATACCATCAGTGCCCCTGCTATGTGAACATCCCTGTCCCCATACATGGATACCTATGCTGTGCCCAACACCACGGTCCCTGTGGGAGGGATGGCGCTGTGTAGTGCACCAGCTGACATGGGGGTGGCAGCAGGCACTGGATGTAGACATATGTGGTACCCATGTCAGGCCTGGCAACCATCCATGTGCACGGGATAGCAGTGTGTGGGCACATACAGCACTGTGTTGAACAATATCGCAGCACATAGCACCTGTCAGGGGTAATGTGTATGCATGGATGTGCGATACCAGCATGCACCATACACACCCCCACCAAGCAGCATGCTGCCTACCTTGCAGAAGGCCATTGTCCACACCTTGATGATAGACATGTGTAATGTCCATATACACATAGCAATGACATATGGAATGGACAGCCACCATGCCAATATCAGTACCCCCCAGGTGGGACACATCCCTGTGCCATGTATGTGACATACCCTGCCATACCATGCAGCCCTGCCCAGCAAGGCTGCATGTGCTATCACAGTCATACATGGTGCGATGGACAAATGGCACTTGCACTATCAACTGTCCAGAGCAGTAATGTGGCACTGATGCACCCTGTGGTGTCACAGGTGCTGTGTGTTGGTGTGTACAACGCGGCGCACATGCTATGCATGACCTTCCTGCTAATGTCATATGGTTACACAATGTCCCATGTGTATCACATGTGCAATACAGGTGAGCCGTGCCAGGTTGTCCAACACCCGTACAGTGCTGTGTAGATGTACATGGCACAACACATGCATGTACAGGTGTCCATGTGTATGTGTGCAGTGCCACCGCTGACGTTCATAATGGCTGCGTACGTGATGCCTAGTGACATATACACAGCATCCAGGTGAACAGTAGAACTGTGTGCACATTGGGACACGTGCCAACTGGTATGAACACAGGTGCAGGCAGGTACACATGTCCACAGCATGTTACCATCAACATGGTGTGTGTACAGTGTGATGAGTTGACACACAGATATGATATGATACCCACTGCTTAATGGTGTGATGGCAACACGTCAGCTGTGTCACTGCCATGATGCATCGCAGAGATTACTGTGCAGATGTCGTACATGTCATAGCAATGTATGTCCAGCGGTATGCCAGTACATCAGTGTAAATGTGACCTGTCACCATCATTATGTCTTACAGATAATGCCACGTTCCCGGCTGCCAGCCTTCAGCCGCCAGGAGGATGACGTAATTATACCGTTGCTCCATGACAACTATGACCTGCTATTCAGCCATGTTCCACAGCAAGCACAGCAGCGGGATGACCTGTGGCAGGATATGCGCAGAAGGGTGAACAACATGGGTGGCAACAACCGCACCTACCAGCAGATACACCGACACTGCACAGACCTAATACGGCACGCAAAATAGCGTGCCGCCACAATCGTCAGAGAACAAGGTGGGACAGGTGGTGGGCCACCAAGCCAGCACCCACTCACACACACGGAGGAGCTCCTGGCCAGTCTGGGGACACCCAGGGAACATCATGCTGAAACACTCGCTGCCATCGTGGAGGTGGGTGTCTCCCAACCAATGAGCCTGGGGCTGCCTGGTAAGTCAGTCTTGCGTGTGTGTATGATAACTGACGTAGGTGTGGGTGTCACAGTACACCACATAATGTACCAACACATGCCAGGTATATGGCCACACAAGCTGCATACTACAGTATGCTACGTTGTGTTTGCAGACATGTGCATAACACATGCTAACACACAGGTACATGATGTGACATGCACAGTGCTTACTGTGGCTACAGTAATGGATAATGTGTATACTGTTGTGTCGCCCCTCTACAGGTACCTCTGGTGGGTCGCACAGCCATGGGTCAGTCGCAGGTGTGACTGTTGCTAGTAACAGGCATGTTACAGTGTATAGATATTCGCCATGTGGCCAGGTATGACATGCACACCTGGGTCTGCTCCAGTCACGGTATACAGGTTGCACCACCTGACACACGCCACCCATGTACAGTAGATACAACCGTTAGTATACACCGGCATGACACCACATAACCCATCGGTGTGATATGTGCAGTCAGCTATGCATACAATGGTGGAGGTGTTCTACAATGGCTGCATATGTAGTATGCATCGGAATGCCATTTGCGGTATGCACACAGTACCACATAGTGAGCTGTGATCTGGCCAGCACACAGGTGTTACCAATGTGACCTATGTCCCTGCATTGTGTGCACACGTTGTGACATGGCACATGACATGTCCCATGCACGTGGTGTTCTGTCTGCAACATTGTCAAACCATGACATGACCTACGCCCGACATAGCAGACATCCACACTGTCTGCATAGCCCTCGGGATTGTGACACCTCAGACTAGTATGGGTGTATGTCACATGGGCCACCACAGGGATGTGTACACAATGCCCATCACACACAATTGTCCATGACCCAGTCAAACATGGCCATGGGTGATACCCACAGGCATGTTGCCACACAGTAAATCTGGAGTGGGTAGTCACCGTTGCACTTTGTCCACACATAGTGCGATCATAGCTGTAGTGGACCACCTGTACATCTGATGTGGTACACCAGACAACCACAATGCCTGTCTGCAGCCACTGGAGGTGCCACCAATGTCTACCATATATGTGCTGTGGAACAGCATGACTGTGTTGCAGACATGGCAATGCAATGCGTCCATGTTACGCATCGCACAGAAACATACCTGTGTCTTGCTGCCATGCAGTGGCACAGTGCCTGTACTCCCCACTGTATAGCTATGTACACAGCTCACACCAACCACACCTGCACAGACATCTTTGTTACACATGCATTCTATCTGTAGCCTGTACACATAACACTGCACTGTGACATCCAGTTTGATGTGGTGCATGTGGTGGGACACCATTGTCACATGTCCACATGTTATCGCACATGTTGGCGGAGTACATGACAAAGTGACGCCAGCCATGTGTACTGTTAACCTGACTGTGGCCACATGGTGAATCATGGTGATGCATGCAAACTACCATTAATGTGTGTACTGCATGCCTACTGAAATGACACCTGCTTGATGTAGTGTGCACCCCAGGGCAGTATGCATACTACCACTATTAATGTCTGGCCTGCATTCACTGAGCTCTGGTGTGGGAATGCTGCATGCCATCTGCAATATCACATGCATGATGTGTCTGCATGTGTGTGTGTCTGCGTGTGTGTGTCAGCGTGTGTGTGTCTCTGCATGTGTGTGTCTGCGTGCGTGCGTGTGTGTGTCTGTGTGTGTGTGTCTGTGTGTGTGTCTGCGTGTGTGTGTGTGTGTGTGTCTGCGTGTTTGTCTGCATGTGTGTAATGTATCTTACAGTATGTCTTTGTATTCACAGGTGGTATAGGTGCGTTCCCCTCCTGCGGTCCATCTGATGCTAGTGTCCCCACAGATACTAGCAGTGATGACCATATGCATGAGGCACAGGCAGGGTTGTCAAGGGCAGAAGCTGTGCCATTGGTTAACATCCCACCTATGTCCCCTTCATCTCCGCACACGGTTCTGATGCCAACACATACCACATCATCGTTGCCCATAGAGGAAGGACAGTCAGCATCTGTTGGCATTGAGCAGGAATGTGTGGTGGCTACAGAAGGTGTGGGTACACACCATTTTGCCAGTGTAATGACTGGTGATGTGCCACACAGGCATGTGGCTGGTGCTGCTCGTAGGAGAAGCTCTGGTAGACATGCACCTGCTGTACAGGGTGCAGCAGCTGGTATCACCAGACGCATGTTCCAGACTGTAATGGCGGCACAGGCACGTGCTGAATGGCAGAACCAAGAAGGGCAGAGGCTGCAAAGGGCCGCAATCCATTCCCTAAATGAGAACATCCAGTCATTGGCGAATGCTCAACAGCAGCTTGCTGATGTTCTGGATAGGCGATTAGGTGAGATGGTTGGAATCCTTGACCGAGGCATGTCAATCCGCGAGCGTGAGCTGTCTGTGCTGGAACACCTGGTAGGGGTGAGGTGTAGGACACGTGGCCGTAGGCCAGCAACACCACCTAGTGCAGGTCGACGTGTGCGTGCCACCTCTCATGCCCACTCACACAGTGCTGGTAGCAACAGCAGTGCAGCTGGTGCTACACCAACCACACCAGGACACAGCAGGCCACGTGGACGTGGCCCTGGCCGGTCCCAGCATGGACACGGTTCCAGCGGACATGTGTCATCGGAGAATGGCCACTCCATACCTCCGCCCGGTAGTGCCCGTGCGACCCCAGGCAGGCACGGGGTCACGTGGCGCAGCGGACACAGTGAGCCGTACAACCTGCACTGTACAGTCTGGGGCTGCCAACCCGTGTAGGCATCACAGATGGCTGAACTGTGTACACACATACCCACACACAGCAGACACAACTGTAGGGCTCCACCACATCCACATGCATTCTGCACAGTCATGCCCAGTAAATGCACCGGCCCTTACACACACACATGATGTCATCCATTGGTACAGCCTATGCCCCTGGCACACATATCACCCTGTGCATATGATGAAGCCTCTGCATCAGCACTGTCATCCACACCATCGGTGCACGGTTATGCAAATATATTCTGATGCACAGGGTGGACAAGTTAGTGAGAGGTGTATGTGATACCTGTGTCCGCATAGTGCGTGATGTGTATGTTGCAGTGGTTGTGTATGACAGGTGACAGGTGCGTATGTGACGTGGGTTGTGTACTGACATCATGCAGCAGACATACCATGTAGTGCAGGTGCAGCATACATTGAGCTGTGTACACAGTATGCGTGACGGTTACATGTGTAGCACCATGTTGGTTCTGTTAACCTGTATGCCTCATATGGTGTACTTGCATGTGCCTACTGGGAGCACTGTTATCAGTCCCCCACGTGTAGCTGTGGGTTACCCACAGGCACATCTGGCAATATCAGCATACCACAGGTACCCGCAACCTGCATGGACTTCTACATAGGTACATAGGTGCATAGGTACATACCAGGCTATGTGCCCTACGGCATGTGTAAGCCTAGCCAGAGTGTGTGTGGCTTTCACCACCCCTTAGGATGAGGATACTATATCCATTGGTCCGCTGTCCCTGTGTCCAGCAGTGACACAGAGATGATGCCTGGCGCATACCTATGATCACCCATCCACACGTCAGGATTACTCTTGGACAGAGTCAGTGAGGGGCTCTGCTTCACATGGGCTGGGAATCTTTTCCAATGTTGTAGGGGGTCTCTGGGCGATGACCCTGTCCCTCCAGCAAGTCCTATTTATGTCCGTGTTGAGGTTTCTGTCAGTTGCTTCTGTGCCCGTGGTTGTTTGGAGCCTAGGAGGTGGAACATGTCCATGTCACCCAGGTCGGACATGGCCGTGTATGTCAGGCACAGATCACCTCAGAGCAAACGGTATGAGAAGGTATACAGCCGGAGTCCCCTCAGTCGGGCAGCGTGTGACATATGTTTCAGCACCTTTATCCCTGTGTTGTGGAACGTTTGAGGTCCTTCCGAGTGCTGCAGGTGTCAGGTTAGGTACATTCAAAATGTGGCGTTGTACCCAATCATTGGTGTGATGTGTGAAGAGTACAGGGGTACAATGACCTCCCCTGATGTGGATGTGAATCCCTTCATGACCAGGTGGGCACAGTGGAATGTCTTTCCAACCACATTGGCAATGTGAGTGTCGAGAGAGTTTACCAACAGGTTTGGTACCCATGTCCCTGATCACGTCCACCATGTTTAATGGATTACCACCTATATGGTAATTCGTGGTGAACATGTCTTTCCCAAAGGGTAGGTCTATACCTTTCCTGGCATGTAGCACCAGGCCATGGCTCTGGCACCAGTTATCCATTTCTATGAGACCCCAGGTGGATGTCCGTGTCTGATGGGATGTTGAGTATGGTGGCCGGTGTGCAGTCATCTGCATACCTTGTCTGCCACAATCCCCCTATGTTTGCATGCACATTGGAAAGTTGAATGCCGAACAGGAGGGGGCCCAGGACTGAGCCCTGTGGGCCACCACTCGGGACCAGCTTGGAGTCTGACATGGCAACAGGAACACAAACCCTGTGGGGTTTGACCTCCATCCAGTTGGCAAACCATCGTGTGACATATGTCTCTACATCTACGCTGGTGAGCCCTTCTATGATGCCCACGTGGAGTGTGGTTTGAATGCTTCTGCCAGGTCATGGTAGTCTGTGCAAACCGACGTACCCCCATCAATGGCCTTAGTGACTCCTCCAAACAGGTCGACCAGGTTTGGGAGGCAGGATCTGCCCTTGACTAAGCCGATGTGGGTATGTTCCGGTATTTGCCGTACACCAATGTCTTTATTTATGGGCTCCAGTACGGACCTCCCCACAGCTTTGCAGACAAGGCTTGTCAAGCTGATAGGGCAGGGATGTATAGAGTCCATAAGAGCACTACCCTGGTGTAGTGGGACCACAGTTGCCGTATGCCATCCATCGGGGACGTAGCCCGTAGTAAGGCTAAGATGAAACAGCAGCCTTATGTGCGGGGTGAGGGCCTCAATGAGGTTGTGTTGCACACACCCGGGGACACCATCTGGTCCCATTGATGCTGTGTTCACTGCTTAACAGATATCAGCTCTCTCCTGGGTATAAGGGATGTTTGGGAGGCTAGACTCTGGTGGGATGGATACGTCCCCTCTTGGGGGGGGGCAGATATATGCACGGAACCTGTCCGCTGGTTTGTTGGCAATGTCTGTGGGTTCAGTGATCATTGTACCATTCTGGAGTAATTCCGAGCATAACTGTGTGCTTCCACCCATGTTCCTACCATAGCTAAGGAAGGCCTTATGGTTGTCTTATGTGTCCTTTGCAGTACCAGTCCCACAGGTGGCCTTGGATGATTGTATGAGTGATCGAATGTTAACGCCGGTATTAATCAGTGATGCCTTCCCTGGTACTGTTATTGCTCTGTCATGTATTAGCTTTCAACTTTTGTTGTACGGTTTGTCAATGGCTGGGGTCCACCAGACCATGTGCCTGCCTTTGGTGGACAAGGACCTGATGTTATCAGGATCGCTTGGTGCAGACATTCCTGGGGGTGCTCATAGAAGGCATTTGTAAGGGTTTCATCAGTGTGGCCTGTGTTTACCACTGGCATGGAGGCCTTGTAGGGTACCACACCAGTCGTATGACGTGTATGGTTCGCTGTGGAGATGTCTTCACTGTGGTCTCCCATGCCGGTGTTCGGTGCAGGATGCGGATCTCCAGTGAGTTCACTATATGGTCTGACCTCACCATTGAGGGATGTACATCCTGTGTGGAGCATGTCGTCCCCATGTGTGATGATCAGAACTAGTATAGTTCCCCCCCTTGTGGGTATGGTGCATGGTTGTTCCACAGCATTCAGGTGTATGAACACCTGGAACCTTTGGTGTAGGGTGTTGTGTCCTGGGTAATGTTCCCGGTCTATGTATGGGTGGTTGATGTCACCCAATATGATGGTGTTGTGAGAGCATTCATACTCACCAGTGTCTTCAGGAAGGCTGTGCAGGTATCCTGGGTTTGGGAGGGTGGTCTGTAGCATGCAACAAACTGTAGGGCAGTCCTACCCATGGTTAATTGCACCTGGATATTCCCCGCTGCTACGTGCATTTCTGCCAACCTGGAGGTGTGTGTATCCTTCATGGAAATGGAGACTCCCCCTCCTTCTGTGTTAGGTCTGGGTTATGGTACTGAACGCGTGATATGGGGTATGACCTGATAGTGCTGGGGTGCTCTCAGCAGCCCTGATCAATGTTTCAGTCACACCACTGACATCGATGTCCTCCATACTGAGGAGGGCATTTGAGGGTGTGCAGCTTGGGCATAGACCACTGGCACTGAGCAGTATTACCCTGTCTGTTCTCCAGGTTTGTAGTGTAGGGTGGTAGGTTTATCATTCCAGCCTTGCCTGCAGTGGGCACTGTGGGGGTGGCAGATGCCTTAGCCAAACCCTTGAAGACCAGGGGCGACAGGTGCGAGCCATCCCTTGCGAAGGGGCGTGGTGTGCCAAGCATGTCATCCCAGGTATGAGGAATCTGGATCCCCTCAGACTGACACCGGTAACCAGGCACATTATCAAGGGTGACCACTTGGAGCCAGTATAGTGGCATCATACTTGATGAGGGTGGGATACTGCCCAGGGTCAGGGACATGCTGGCCTGGGCTACACAATCTGAGTGGCCCTCTATGTCTCCTTTAATGTATCCCAGGGTGGTATGTCTCCAGTCATTGACACCAGCATGGACAATGACCGCGTCATACCTGTACATGCTGCGGAGTGACCTGAGTGCGTGTGTTATGTGGCGGATTCCAGCGCCCGACAGGCCACCTACTGTGATCATTCCCTTGTTCAGTCTGGTGGGTGGGACGTCGGTGTGTCTGACAGTGGCGTTACCCATTACAAGTGTGTCTGGCATTGTGTGTGTTGCCTTTGGGGCTCTGACTGTTTAGCACACTGACGTTGAGAACTATGTGTTGCATGTCCTATGTCTTGTGGAGGCAGTTGCTTGTGTGTCTGCTTCAGAGGGCTCGTTAGGTTCGTGACATGTTTTAACAGTGCCTCCAGGTATGTCTTAGTGCGTTCATGTGTTTGATTAGCATTTGCGATAGTCACATGTGACACTGGGTTTGTGGTGTGCATGGTGACCTTCCCCTCCCGTTTGGTCTTGTCGGTCATGGTTTGAGAGAGCACAGCCCCCTGTCTGGCTATATAGTTGCATCTGTCACATGTATTATGTTCAGTGGGGCAGGTGCAGCTTGTCTGTGTCCATGAGGCACCTGAAACAGTGCCCAGGACACCCAGGTTCACCATCTGAACAGGAGAGGTCGCTAGCAATTGACCCTTCGACATGCCAGAGAACGTGAATGCATTTGCTGTGTAACTGGGTCAGAAGGCACCTATAGGGAAGTGGGTACACAAGGGGATTCTAGGCCAGTGTAGTACTCCATTTAGTATACATGTACTTTACCTATGTAGGAATACTATGGGAGCAGGTGCAGAGCTTTTGTGATATAGAGAACAGACAGTCGGGATTGCAAGAAGAGAGCTTATACACATAAACCTGCGGAGCATGGAGCCAGATACAGTGTAACATTGCTTACACGGTACATGACGCACATGTCCACACATATACTGCACCTGACGCCTGTGGTCAGTGCCACAGGCTATGGTGGACAGAGACATCACATACATGGCACGACACAGTACAGGTATGGTGACATTCTACATGTGTCGTACGCAGTGTGCTGGCTACTGACCGCAGGTGTCACCTGTCAGCTGTGGTGCACGGTGTGCAGCAGTCGGATGCTGTACCAGTACAGGAATATGTCCGCAATCACCGTGCGTACACCTCTATGGCACACACCCCATTATGTGCAGATGGGGACACCTGTCTATGTGGTCAGCACCATCACAAGACAATGCACCCACGCGCCATGTCACAGGGGGTGGTCTTGCACAGGTGGCCAGTAAGGCTCACAGGTATGGCATTGACAGGGCTGTACAATGCAGCACCAGTACGGGATGGTCACCCTGTGTGGTCAGTGTCCAGTCACAACACTATATCTGCATACACCCTCACAACAGGCAGCAGACATACACACATGTTGACACACTGACATGGTGGTGACCACACATGTCTACACGGAGGGATGACGTGTTGCATGTACTGCACCATCCACATCCATGCACCCCACACTGAGGTAGGTACAGATCTCTACCATGGTGTACATAACTAAACAGTTATAAAAACACCTATCTGATATATACATGGGACTGAGAAATATCTGTAAAATCTGTAGGAATGCTCAGGTATGCAAAGAATATTAACACTTACTGTAGGAATCTACAGGCTGCCTCCACACCGCAGCAACTCTCTGCAGTAGATCTTCTGTGTCACTCCAATGCAAGTTGTCATAGTGGGAGCAAACCTGCACTTCAGTGTGGTAGACCCTTATCCTCCTTCAGTGTTCACTTATGATCCTGTTCCATATGTCTAACATGGTGAAATTCCTGGATCTGTCTGTCATCTTCTGCTCCAATTTGGCCTACATAGTAAACATCTTGATCATCTCATTAGTTCAGTTGGTTGCACCAACATGTCTGTATCTCCTCTAAGTACACATCACAATCCTTATGTTGAAGAAGTCTGTGAAGTAGAAACTAAGAGAAATGGTCACTGAGGTACCACTCAGTTCACAGTTAGTAATGATCTGATCAGTAAATTTATCAAAATCAATATTTGAAAGTGGTGTTGATGTCATGTTATCAGATTACTGAAAGATAATGGCACATGTCGCACAGGGTATCATTTATCGATACCTATTGGGTGTTTACACAGTACACCTGTGTGTTATGAGAAATAAAGCCAATTTATTCTGAGGTTCACAATTGGGATTCCAAAAAGTTTAATTTTAATGAAGTTCATTAGTTATGTATGGTACAAATGTCAATTAAAGGTAGGTACGCATTATGTGCACTTCTACGATTGGAGTGAGACGTACATTGGCAAGTAGTAGTATTTCTGTTTTGGTGATTACTAAATCTCTTCAGTTCTGCCATTTCCAGAGGTACCTAGTTAAATTAATTACTACTCAAAATGTTATCTTTAAAATAAATAGTTATAAGTTACTGGAGTGATGTTGTTTTGAGCATTATGCATGCAGGTGTTGCTATTTTAAATAAGTGATTTCAGTCCCATATACAGTTGTATAGACAGACATATTCCAAATGTTAACAATATATGAAGGCTGATTTATAGATCATATACAGTTGTTACTGATAATTCCTTGCACTCGTTGCATCTACAGAAAACTATGAACTCTGACACTATCTGTATTTAGTATGTGTTGCTGGTATGATGGCTATTTCTTAATGCATGTTTCCTAACATAACTGTTAAAGCCATGTGCTGTTGCTGTTATGGATATTTCTTCAGTGATGCTTCTCAACAAAGTTGTTATCACTACTGGCTCAATATATTACAGATCTGTACTGTCTGTGGCCTGCCACCAGACCCTAAGGTATTATTGCACTTTCTGGAAGTTGTTAAATTGTTACTTGCTGTAGTATTTTGTGGTGAAATGCAAGCACACTCGTATGGCATGCTGTTGTTGTCTTTGAATCTCCATTCAACATTTATGTAATGTAAGGCTTTCTAATCCAATTTATGAACTGTAAAGATATTATAAGTTATGATGATTTTTCAGATATTAGGTATGAAGCCACTGCTGTTACTTTTTATATGTCACATTAGTATTTATCACAGACAGTGTTATACAGACCTTTGCATCGCACAGGAATGTATACTGTTTATATTGACATTTGCTGTTCACAGAATCAAATGCATAAAAGGGCTCACACAGGAATATTATCATGCGTGTATCACTGTCTTTCAGATGGACAACCATCTTAGGGGTGACAATTTCTCCCCCAAGGAAAATGAAACAGGGCATTGTGGAAGACATAGATGAGCAGATGTGCATGGTGAGGTGTCAGAGGTTCTCTGTCTCATGTTGCAGGCAAATGAGCAGTCATAGCAACGGCATCAGTCAGATGTGTATGCACTTGCCCATGCCACAGATCATGTGTCACACCAGCTATGTGTCATGCATGAAGAACAAGATCACAGGCATGCTGACTTTATGGCTGCATTGGCTACTCAGAATGAGAGTTTGCTAACTGCAGTAGAAACCCTGGCTTCTACATTACTGCAGCAGTATTGTACTACCAGCAGGATTCTGCATTCCATGACTGTGCTCAGCAGATTGCAACATGGGACAGACAGGCCACCTTTCTACAGAACCAACATTGACCATGGAAAATCACTGTCTGTGGTTCAACCTGCACAGAGTTCAACTGCTGGCCCATCTGCAGCGGTCCCATCAGTTACACAGCCTTCAACTCACATCATGCTCCTTCATCTCAACATGGTGTTGTCACCCCATTCATTTCCTCTTTAAAGCAACCAGGTTAAGATGTGTCTATACATGGTTGGGACAGGATAGACCATTGTGTGAGACATCAGCAATGTTGATCTAGACTGCATTACAGTGTGTTCAACAGTGTAGTACATATAGCTGGCTCATATTATTGAATTAACACTTTACTGTGAAATGTGTCTTCTGATATTAACATTTCTGCATTATGTCTTGTGTGTTTTTTTTCTTTTTTTCATGTTAATATATTGTAGAAATAGGAATGTGTAACACTGATGTGTATCACTTACTGTATTCCATACAGTGGCAAAATAATCTGAGTGTGTATGCATACCTGTATTAATAATGCCCTGAGTTGATGATCCCTGGTGTGACACATTTACATATGTTCTTGTTGTAAAATGTTATGATTATTGTGTTATGTCTGATGCATAGTGGGCACATCTAGTGCCATTAAATGCAATCTGTGTTTCTGTGGTGAGGCAACACCTGAACATCCATGTTTATTCTGTGTATTCATGTATGTGTGGCTTGTCAAGACTCAAAGATGCTCAGTGCTGCCGTGTTGCCTGGGCCTGCACTTACACCTGTATCTTCTGTCCACTATGTCCTCCTGCCCCTCCTCCAATACTTGTGGATATCCTCTTCAGACATCAGAGGTTCAGGGGTTAGATCACCCACACCTGCAGCTGGAAAACCACCATGTGCTCTACTCTGTATGTTGTGCAGCATGGCAGACACTGTTATCATCTGTGCTGTCTTTTCAGTTGTGCATTGCAGTGCACCCCTGGATTTCTCTAGACATCTGAAACAAACTTTCACTACACCAAACATACATCAATTCTATGGTGTTTCTAGTTGTTGTGAGTTCATAGTATAGTGTCATTAGCCATGATTCAAGTAGATAGCCACAGCCACCTTTTGTGAGGAGTGGAAACATGTGGACAGAATGGATATTGTTGGGATTTATATTCTTAGCTTCCATCCTAGCTGTGCTCCTGTACTTACCTAGTAGTAGTCCCTCAATTATTTGGCCTTGCTGGAATGCTGCCCTCGGTCAATTTTCTCTCCATACAGCATCATCATGGACACTTCCAGGGTGTGTTGCCATGGTGTTTCCTATGCTGCCATCTGGTGCACACACAACTTGGCAGCTTATAGGATGACTAGCCCTCTTTGTTTTTGTATTGGTCTGCTTCAGGATCTACCGGTGTCTTGATAGGTATGTGTGTGCAATCTATTGTACTCTGTACATGGTTAAAGTTTGCAGTGCTGTAAAAATGGTGTGTTGTAGTTCTCCACTTCATAAGAGTGGATGGAAAGTGTATGTAGTCATCCAGCTTAGTGCAAATTGTTTCCAGGAGTTTTGCTAGGATATGGCTCGCAGCTGTCTGTGATACTCTGACAACATCCTCCATGTATCTTTGGAATGACCCAGATGCAAGTACACCTAAGCTAAGGCAAATTTTGGATTCAAGGGGAATGAGATTTCCTCGCAGGGTCTGCCAGAAACGTGTGGGGTACACATGTTGCAGACAGCCTGCACCAGTTGTCTGTCTAGCCGGTACCTGTCAATTATTTGATGGTCTGAAAATTAGATTAGTTGCAGCCCTACTCTGATTCTAGCTGGCTGCCTTCTAGGTTGCATAGCCATAGCCTCATTTATGGTTAACAGCAGGTTGCATTTTTATATATTTTTTTAAGTTTTGCTACGGATTTCACCATAATCCGTAGTATTCACTTGAATTCCTTGTGGTTTGTAAAGCACATGCCAACAATTTCAGAAATGAAGTTGGGTTGGCTGATTGTCACATTTATGTTGTATTGTGTGTGCACAATGTGTTTTGGAATCAAACTGGCATGTGTGGCATACCTAATTATCCTACAATTATTATTTCAGTACTTGGGCTGCTTTCAGCATGCCTTCTGAAATCACATCTAACTTTAGTGTGCTGAGCTGTTTGCAAACAGCTTCTACAAACTTTATGGAATCAGGCCCACAGAAATGATATATGTTTGTCATATCTTAAAAAATGAGCCTTGGTACCAGGCATGAGGAAAGTAAGAGAAATAGTGCAAATGCTTCCTCCTGAAAACAAGCAGGATTTAGTGGTATTTCTTGAAATTTTGTAATACCTTTTGAAACGTATTCTAAATAACATTAATGAACTGTACTGGAAATTATGCAAAATCATACTGGAGTACTAAAAACAAAACAGTAGGAAAATGAAGAAATAAATAACCAAATCACACGCATTCATGTATCCTGGAATATTTAAGTCAATCGCATTACAAGTGGATCTCAGCTAGAAAAGGAATGGTGCAATGATGTTGCATGAATGCAAGTCAGTGGCTAATGCAGTCAAAACATTCATAAAATGCTAGAAATGCTGTATTCAGAGAGAAAATAATTGACTTGCCATAGTCTAAGCTTATGAGAAGTTCCATTAATATATTTAAGGGGAATGTATTGAATGAAAGAGACCATTAACTGTTGCAGAGTACATTAAAAATTAGTTCCACAAATACCACCAAGACAACAGATAATTGTGCTCAGACAAAAAGTATTACCAGACAGCTAAGAGCTACATGAAACAGATTCTTGGGATAGCATTTTTATATTTACTACCATCAGATCTGTCAGTTTGCTTTTTTCAGTGTTATGCACTTATGATCTGTTTTAATTTTGCTGACAATATCCTGAAATAGCTCCTGTGTATTTAGCACATTTGTCAATGAGCGCCCTTCAGCACTTAACTGAAAACATTTTTTTAAATAAATACCTTCATGAAAAAAGTGGACATTTTAAAAAACGGAACTGCGTAGAGCATCCAAGCATAATTTTGAACATGCATGTTTAGACTGGATTGTATGCATTGTCAAAAAAAGGGAAGAGAATTTTTGCAGCAGATATATTGCAATATTTGACAAACATAAGACAGGATTTTTGCCAGGCGAAAAATGTAATAGTTCACAGCTAGCATGTATCTCTAAAGGTTATTACTCTTAGGAGCATTAGTAATATATTTTTTTTAACTGGAAAGTTTCTACATTCTGAGCAGATTGATGTCATTGTTTGAGAAACACGGTTAAAGAAAAATGGCTGGAAATAAGTTCTGAAAAGTTATAAATGTTTTTACGGTAACAGGCATTCTATCAAAAAATCAGTTAGAGTTATTATGACAGGAATTAAAGATGGTTATGAAACCTGTGATTATTATACATTAACCCCGGGATTCATGAACCTTGCGCCAGGCGCACGCATAGCGTAGGTGTTACAACGCCAAATATGGCTGCCGAGCGATTCAGGTACGATCTAATCCCACGTGCACTACCGGCGTCGCGGATCTGCCGCCTCCGGGGTATGCTAAACACCCCATGTGCGGTATTGCACCATGCAAATGAAGGCATATAGCGATCCACGAAGTGGCACAGGCGTAGCATAAGGCCACGGCAATGTAAACCAAAAAAAACGGTTTACATTTTCCCAAACATAACATAGGAGTAACGGAAGGCTGTCAACGTCAGGTATCACACTGTTGCCATATGCCAATGGCGAAAGACACAGAGAATGTCAAAGAAAACATGCACAACATGTAAATAATAACATAAATGGTATGTCCACAGAAACTCACAGCAGAACCCCAGGACATGTCTGCGGAAGGTGCAAAACAATGAAATAATATGACAATGTTATAAAACAGCAGTGTAATACACATCAGCTTCACAGCCACAATACACCATGGTATGCATGGAAAGCCACAACAATGGTGCAAGGGTTGCCAAGGACTCGCGGCAGTGTTCGGCGCGGTAACTATGAATTAGTAGTCAATGCCATGCAAATGAGGCAGATAATACTGAATCGCAAACCCCCCGCCGGCGTAAGGCTGTACCAAACGGCGCAGCGGTAATACACCGAGGAGTGGCTCAGAGGGAATACATGTCACCTGCAGAGGGGTGTGCCACTGTAGGAGGAAGCACATTGGAGCTCAGCAAACCTGGGCTGTACATTGCACATCACAGCTGCAGGATGTGGGGAAATAGTTGAGCTGAGAGCACACAATGCGTGCAGAGGTGCATGTGCATGAGGATGACTACGTTCCCTTAACCCAGTCATGTGGCCTTCGCCCGCAAATAACATCGGAAACAGGAAGGTGATGTTGAGAATATGAGGAAATGCGGAAGCAGTGTAATTGGAGTAGTAATGAGCAATCAACACTAATCAACCCAAGAAGGCCAATCGGCGGCAGCTGACAACTCTGCATGCAGAAACCTGCAAAACGGGATAAGGGAGGCATATGAATTCAAAGAAAGTAGGGGAGGTAGCAGATTGCAAAGAGTGAAGACCTGACACAGCAGAGCCAAGTAGACAGGCAGCATAATGGCGGCGGCACACAAAACGCACGATATGCCATGTCCCAGAAACTATACATGACAGGGCTCTGCAGGATGCATGCCAGGAAATAGTAGGTGCAACGTGCAGAAACAGTAAGGGAAGGTCGAAAGGTAATCCATTGCAGGCAAGAGTAATGCAACACCAAAGGCAACAGCGTTGCAGTGCCAACGGTAAAACACGGAAGATAATCCCCAGATACGGCCGCAGAGACACACCCTATGACATCACCGGGTGTACAGCACAATAGTATAAAGTGTGAATGCACACAACACACAGCCGTGTATTCCCAAACGCTGCACCATAGGTGTAAACACACGGGGAACTTTTAAAATGTACATGTTGGGTGCTGCCGTGGCCGTGATCCATCAGCATGTGTTAGAGACAGACGGAGTTGTGGAGGAGGGTGCCAACAACTACCGTAGGCCTCAGAGGAGAAGGAGAGTGTTCAGACCAAGGGTAACCTACCAGGGGCTACAAGACCTGGAGATAGTAGAGTGTTACAGGGTGGATAGGGACACATTACAGCAAATAGTGGAGCTGTGCCGGCCACGCCTGAGAACAAGAAACAACAGAGGGGAGCCCATCCCAGTGGACACAAAGGTATGTGTAATCTTGCGAATACTGGCCACAGGTACCTTTCAAAGGCCAACTGGGGATATAATGGGCATCTCACAGGCATCAGCATCCAGGGTACTACACCAGTTTCTGGATGCCATGTTACCACATGCCAATGAGCATATATACTTCCCCAGATCTCAGGAGGAGTTGGCTAGCAACGTGCCACTTCCACCGTGTGGCACAATACCGGAGGTACTGGGTGCGATAGACTGTGCGCACAAATCAAGTCACCACCTGGGGAGCAGGGTAGACGCTACATAAACCGCAAGGGATTCCCTCCATCAATTGCCAGGTCGTGTGCAATGCGCAGGGCATTATCATGGATGTGTGTGCTGGCAGCCCTGGAAGCTACCACGACTCCCATATCTGGCATGCCTCACAGCTGTACCAGGTATTTGCCAGGGGGGACATCCCACAAGGCCACCTTGTGGGGGATGCTGGCTATGCACTGGAGCTGTGGATGATGACTCCCATCAGAAATGCACACACACACATGCAAGAATGCCATAATGAGGCACACGCACAAACCAGAATAATCATAGAGCGTGTGTTTGGGATGCTGAAATCATGGTTCCGGTGCTTGGATACATCCGGTGGAGCCCTGCAGTACTCTCCAGGCACATGTGCCCACATATTCATAGTATGTGCCATGCTACATAATATGATCCTGCAGAAGCAGCTGCTGCAGGGACATAATGGTGAAGGGCCACAAAGCCCACCACAACTGCCAAGGCCAGTCCAGGCACAGAGGGTTCAGGACCATGAACACACTGTGCCAGCCCTAGTAGGCAGACGGAGGCGTACCCAATATGCCTATGCCCTGGCAAAGAGGGAACATATAGCACATACTCTGACAGCATAGGCCCCATGGACTGACACCTCCCTACCTGCACACACAGTGAAATGGACGGCACACAAACATGACCTCCCGTAAAGTGTACCGTATGGGTGGCCCCATGTGTGACTCCAACATAAGCAGCACCCAAACACTGTACACCCAACAGCCAGCGGAGCATGGAATGCCAACACCTGAACTGTACGCAGGTACTACAGCAGACAACGTTGCTGTATGCTGCCACATTCGCCGCAAGGTGTATACATATAAACATGTATATATGTGCATATACAGATATGTAGATAGATATAATTACATATATAGAAATATATGTACACATATACATATAAGTACTACAGGTAAGACAGGGAATCAGAGGGATGTAAGGTGACAAAGATGTAACACGCGATATCTGTACATAGTATACATAGTGAAACGACAACCTGAGCATCCGGGAGGTTTAACAGAAGAGGATACTGCCACCCATGGAAAGGTCAACATACCGAAATGCATAACCGCGAGTCGGAATGATCGCCAGGCCACAGTACAGTAACAGTACATGCGCGGGTAATACTATGATGATATGAGGGGGGAGGTAGACACTGCTGCCGGTGATGCGGCCCACGCAGGTACTGTGTGCAACCGTCCCCGTGACTGCCGTAGTATGTGTACGTGTGCGGTGAGGGTGCCGTGTGTGTCGCTGTGCGAGTGTAATGTGTGTGCCTCTGTAATATGTGTATGCTGGTGCCATGTTAGAGGCAGAGTGGAATAATATGTGTAGGCATACAGTACATTAGCCACAGGCATATGTACACCAGTAGTCCCAAAGTAGTAGTGAGAGCCCCACCCTGGCTAGGCGTGTGGCGACATATAACGATGCAAAGTGACAAAGTCCCAGAATGTAGCACAGGAATATACCCCACAGGAAATGGAAAGGACGTATGTACTAATCATGACCGTATGTATGACACCGATATGCTAATTGCAAAACGTCTGACGGCAAAGTCACACAGCAATAGGTATGTACCGCGGAAATACGTATGTGCTACCTCGGTACTGACCGTGGCCACGTATCGGCCCGTAAACACCGCTGTGTGTTCTACAAGTGTCAAACAAGCAATCCCCACCTGAATAGGTGGCAACCACTGGCAAACAGGGCATCCCAAGTACAGGACCACAATGACTGTAAATATCTGGGACAGAATGACAAGGGATAGTCGTCACGTACAAACAACCGCAGATATACCGCAGATGTGACGGAGGAATACATGCAGGAAGCACACACGCAGGCGATACCAACACCACATGACAACAACACAACCTACACTCCCAGACCAACAGACAATTAACTGTCAACTCCCCAGGCAGGGATGGAGCACACAGACAACCATACCGTGTATGTAGAGATGCAAGGCCCACAACCCGTATCCGTCACCTACAACCTCCGATATTCCCCATCGTACATATTAAAGGGATACAAGCCGTAATAGCAGCACAAACATACATGCAGTCAATGACATCTGCATAACCGCAACATCTCGCGTGGGAAACACAATCAACAGCGGATGCATACTTGCATGCGTTGTTTAAAGGAATACAACAGCTATGTTACACATCCGAATGCAAAACGCCATCAACAGACGCCGTCAGGACAGGGACACCCACATGTCGAACCTAATACCATACCCAACACACACAATCCACGGCTAACACCACTGCGAAATGTACCTGTCGCCACACATAGCGGCTGCAGTTACACATAACATAACACAATACAGACCATCTCCACGAAGGTAGGGCAAATAGCCAACGCCCTGGTGAGGAATCCAACCATACCCCAGTTACGATGCGTAATGTCCGAATGGAGTAGATGCACAGGTGATATGCGCACAATTACACTCTGAGGAACAGCAATTGGTGGGATGAACCCACATGTTGCAGGTATCGACAGATATAAGGATGACTTCCAGGATATTCAAACCGTATGCTCATACCGAACCAGTAGTGTACAACGGAAAGAGTAATAAATAGGAATACCGATACACGGAACGAAAAAAGGAACGAAACACTGACAAGGTATGTAGAACACACGATATGTACAGGTGTGTAATGCATGATGTGTATGACGAAGCTGTACTGTATGGGAATGGTGTTTGTAAGTAATGATACTTGTCCATAATGCAGAGAGTGGTGAAAGGTGGTTATGTAGTGCTATCCTGCTGAGCATACCAACGACTGTGGACACCGTGTGCACAGCAGTGGGACATCATGTACACAGCCGGGACACCACAAGGGCTGCCACAGGGGGGCATAAGAGAGAACAATGCCAGACCACACGCCAGTGCTGGCAGTGGATGTCCAACAAGGAAGTGCCATAGCAGGGATAGGACATGTATGTATACTGTCACAGCACACATGTGCATGGGCATATACCGTCGATGTCATACGTAATGTGCACCTGATGTGCACGTATGCCTTGCAGTAGGGGATACTATGTCAACTATGTGTAATGTAAAGCTGTCATGGTGGATATGACAGACATCATACACAGTATCACAGGCATATCATGCATAATGGAGGTATTGCCTATTGGTATGTACAATAACAGGATACATATGGCCTGTAGGTATGGGACAGAGTAGTAGCATCATAGCCATCTGAAATGGAAGGAACACCAACTAACCATGCCCAAACGATCTGCAGCAGGTACAATGTGGGCAACAATGAAGTCTGGCAGGTCCATGTGTAAACACATGTGCAGTGTACACAGTAGTGTCACCTCCCCATGGTAGTGTCCAGTGAACAGCAGAGGCGGGTGTCAACTGCATGTTTACACAGTACTGCTGCTGTGGTGGTACCATGACTACGTGTCACTCAAACAGCATCACATGAACAGTGCCACTGTGTGTCCCTGTGGGATGTGCACAGGACCTATGTTCCACAGCATGGTGTGTGTTGTGTCTGCGGAAGTAACACAGAAGCCCAGCCCATGCATTGTGGCATGTGTGCACATATCCATGAGTGGTCCATTCACACTGCCCACTGCAATTGTCATGTATGAGGAGTATATGCATCAGTAATGCGGAGGACATGGTCCGTGTCAGAGCAGAAGACACCCCTGTGTATGTGGTATGCAGATGTGTACAGATGTGTTTTCTGTCTGTCAGCCGCATATGTAAACTGTCCGAGCCTGGTACACATCGTGGCATGACAATGCTGTGCCATGTAAAGTCGTAGCCATTGTGGAAGGTACACCATGAATGTGGTATTGTACCCTTGACCGTGTGTAGATGTGTGTATGCCACAGGTACAATGGCTACCTATATACCAGCATCACACACAGTACAGATAGGTGTGGCCCTGCAGAAGTGTATCCATGCCACAGTGTAATACGGTAACCACAGGACCGTGTGGGGCATTTGTGTGTACAGCAACCATGTACAATGTGATATGCATGTACGGGGCCAGTATCCATGTGATAGTCAGTGGATGAATGTTGCTATGCAAAGGTGATGTGCATGCACCATGTGTCATGCATCCTGATGCCATGACACCCACATGATGTATCTGCCACACTGATACCCATATGGTCATTATCGGTATGACCTGGTGGAGCTATAATGGCGCCAGGTATGTAGATGTGGGATATCTAGGCATGGACAGTACTCTGTGACAGCATGTTGTGTATGTAAGCAAATAGTGAACATGAGGGGCCCCATGACTGAGTACTGTGTAATGCCATATGTACCTGACATGCAGTAGGTAGTATGATATGCTTGCATCACTGTGTGTCCTGTCCAGGAGTCATATAGCCTAACATCCTGAGACACAGGGTATGATGTGCAGGTGGATGTGTACGTTGCCAATACCAGAACGTGGAATGGTGCTGAAGGGCAATGTGAGGACAACGTCTGATTTGTTGCCCTCTGTACCACCCCAACCACCCATGCAATGGTACGACGGGTGGCCAGCATGTGTATGTGGCGTGCTGTGGCACACAGAAGCCCAACAAGGTTGCCAGTAAAGGCATGGAGGCCATCAATGTGTGCGCGAAGCACGTTCGTGAGGATGTGCCCCAGTGCCATACAGAACGGTCCAGTCATGGGTGTACGAATGCAGTCCCACACGTGCAATGCAGTGCCACCCATGTGTAGTGCGATAGATGCGGCTGTGCGGCGGTCAAGGTACACAATGTCCGACAACAGGCTAGCAGTGAATATAGTGGGCTGGTGTGGAGACACATACCAAACAGGTTGGCGGGACATAACAGCTAGGGAGATCGGAAGGTGACATCGGGCCAGTGTCCCAAGACATAACGTGTACATGTCAGTACCATGTATGTGTCCACAGGGACCCTACAATGTCCATGTATGGATTGCAACCCTGTAGTGAGTGAGAGTGTGTATTGTTGGTAAGTACACCATCGCCTGGCACGTTGCCAACATTATCTCGGTCTGCAATGCCTGGGTGACTATTGTATGTGACATTGAATGTGGATGTAGCCAAACAACACAGACATACCACCACACTGCCTGAGGCCCCACACTGCAATGTGCGGCAGTCATGTGTAGGTAGCTAGCCTTGGAGCATGTGATGGACCACGAGGACCCACCATGGCTGACAAGTGATGCACCCCACACATGTGAATATACACCACCGTGCAACAGCTTGCACATGTGCCCATACATCAGATGTGCATGGAACATGACCACCACCGTGGCGTCTGTGAAAAGGTCAGTACCGCCATGTCTCTGTGTGGAATAGCATGGTCCCTACCATTGTGTTCATGCTACGGAAGTACACTGTGGTATGTGTCAGCATAGTTATGTACACTTGTTATACCACAAAAAGGACTCCACAGCAACCTTTGGAAGAATTTAAGAATTTAATCCACTTGAGATGCAATTATTTCCACAGATACAAAATATACAAATACTGGTCTTCTGATCTCTAGCGCATTGGCGATTAGCCTTTACAGAGTAAATTATTCCTCACACTAACATTCACCTCTCATTATATAGTACTTGAAACCCCTCCTAAGTTAATTACAATCAATTATTCAATCAAACCAATTTAAAAAAATAAAATGTATAAAACATTATAAATTTGCTAAACTTAAATTACTAAAGCAAACTTTTCCAGGAACAATCATAATTCAAACCATTTGGTTTAAGCGTATTAAATTTTAATATAAAATATAATTCTTTTTTCCTTAATATTTGTTTTATGCATTTGTCATTTAAATATTTAGTGTTTTCAATACTATCTAACACTGTAACCCTCAGGGCCTCTGTATTACCTCCATGATAATTTTGAAAATGCACAGCCAAAGGGCTGGTTTCCTTATTTTTCTTGATGTCTCTGACATGCTCCTTAATTCTACAAGCTAAAGTTCTTTTTGTCTCCCCCACGTAAAACTTTTTACATGGGCATTCAATTCCATAAACAACTGCTGTTGAATTGCAGTTGTATATTCCCCTCGTAGTAACTGGAATGCCATTAATTTTATCAAATTGTTGTACAATAAACCTTCAGATGGTACATTTACCACATCTTTTAGTTCCCTGATGAATAACTTGTGTATACATTAACATATTGGCCATTTTAAACCGACTATGTACCAAAAAATCTTGTATATTTCTCCCCCTCTTATACGAAAAACTAATATTTTTTTCAAACAAATAATCCACTTCCTTTTTTAATAAATTCCAACTATGTATTACATGTTCCTTAATACAATCTGTTAATACAGAAAAAGTAGACACAAAGTACACAACATCTTTAGACTCTTGGGGTGTCTTCCATATTCCCCCTTTATTTTGTTTACCACAATTTTTGACCTTCCTCAAACTTTCCTTAAGATTATATTCCTCATAACCTCTTACTTTAAATTTATTATAACTTTGTGTGTACTCCCTGTCTTTAGTAATAGGGTTACTACACAATCTGTTCACCCTATTAAACTCTGTATAAGGAATTGCTTTAATAATATGTGCTGGATGATGACTATTACCATGCAATACAGAACCATCCCCTTGAAATTTCCTATGTATTTGATATTCTAACTTGTGTTCCTTACATCCTATTAATGAAATGTCTAAATATTGCACTTTCTGCCCATTTTGCAGTCCATCAAACTTTATGCCCATGGTATTTTCCTGTATTTCCATCAAAAACTTTTGCACTTCTTGTTGTCCACCTTGACAAATGAACAACAGATCATCAATAAAACGATAATATCTATACACATATTTTTTGAAAAAAACATTAGTGTATATATATCTGCTCTCAAAATACCCCATAAATACATTTGCATAACTAGGGGCAAATGCGGCCCGCATCGCTGTGCCCTGCTTCTGCTTATACAATGATCCATTAAATTCAAACATATTGTTATTTAAACATATGTCAAATAGTTCTAATATATATTTGACGACATCCTCATCACCCATAAAATACTTAATGGCTACCTTTCCATCTTCATGCTTTATGTTGGTGTACAAGCTAACCACATCTATTACTATAAAATGCATGTTATCTTGCCAGCATATAGCCTTTACTTTCGTTATTAAATCAAAAACATCTTTAATATATGATGGTAATTTACACACAACTGGCATCAAATACATATGCAAAAACTTTGAAATATTTTCCAAATAGACATTTGTCGCTGAGACTATCAGACGTCCTGGTGGGGGAAAAATGTTCTTATGTATTTTAGGTATACAGTAGAAGCATGGCATTCTGGGGGCATTGATGTTGAACTTCTCTTTTATATCCTTATAAGAAAAATACTGTAACCTATAGCCTTTATCAATAACATGCTCATAATTCTTTTGGGCTTCCTTATAGTCATTAATATCTACTTTTTCATATATTTGTTCATTCTTCAAGTGTTCATAGCACATATCCAAATATTGAACCACATTTAATATAACTAATTTCCCTCCTTTATCGGAAGGTTTAAATATTATATTGTTGTCCCGGCTCAAAACATTTAAACATTCCCATTCTGTTTTAGAAAGATTGTACTTTACCCTTTTTCTATTTCGTTTAAATTTTTCAAATTCCATTTCCATATTGTGAGTTAATGATTTGTGAAAATATCTAATGTTATCATTACTTTGAGGTGGCAT